>NW_028301613.1:11812978-12115141 GCF_987345545.1 Pholcus phalangioides
AGAGAATACAAGATGAAAATGGCTGTTAACAAAACGATCCAGATGTACGAGGGAAATGAAAAACAATGGCGGATAACATAAAGTACAAAAAAAAAACCCCGAAGCCCAGTCATAGTATGAGTCATACACGTCATTACCTGGTTTTTGTTTCTTTTCTCTGTCACTGGGAATTGCCACCGCACCCACGATTTCAACAGCAGTTTTCCACGTGCTAATCCAACGTGTGATGATGCTGATGATGCATGGTGTGTCGTCTGCTTACGAGACGCTTTTACTTTCATTTAAAAAGCCTTCCGGTACAGATTTTTTCCCATTATTTGAAAAAGAAACAAAGACCGTATTTGTATTTATCTTTTTATTTACGCGAAGTGCGTGAAAATTTATATGCAATGACATGTTTTGCAATATTTTTGCATCGAAAGGAATTTTTTGATTCCACGGCATCAACAATTGGTTATTTGAGGAGCTTATTTTCAAAAAAGGGAACGTTTCCACTTTTTTTTCCGAACTGCACTTTCAACGGTTTCTGAATTTTCGGGATGAATTCTGCCGGATTATCCTACAGGGTTTATTCAAAGGGGAATATTTTTGGTTGAAATTATAATGTAAAGTTGGTCGTTTCTATCAAAAGGGAACATATCCACATTGCTCATTTACGTCGGTATTTTTCATTTAGAAGGGAGCATAACAAAGCAATTTTCCTACCGGCGATATAAGGGGATTTTCTTTCAAAATTGCACATTTTTCAGAAGCATTTTCAAAGTCGCATTCTACAGTGGAACTTCTCGATAACAGACACCCACGGGACCGAAAATTTTGTCCGCTAACGAGGAGTTACGTTGATAGATAGTTTGATCATTTTTGTCGCACCGCGGTCATTTTCTGCAAGACCTAATATTTATTGCCGATTCCGAACGGCAGATTTTTTTTATACTCACCGAGGGGTTGGTGCGCTAAGCTCTCGATGTGGGACTCCCGGTGATAGCAATGTTTTTCTGTGGTCATGCCGTCGTTTCTATTTTACTCCGGTGTCAGGAATGTTTCTGACAACCGGGTATTGAACTCGCGATACCTCTAAACATCCTTTGGTACTTCAGGTTAAGGCGACTGGATAGGCCCCTATTGTAGTGGCTATACTTCAGATGAGTATCTTATCGACGTAGTCAACCGCACCCTTGATGAATAGTAGAATTACATTGACGTAATTCGAAAAATTGTCAGTTGGCGGAGGTGACCGCTAACGGTAGTGCCCGTTATGGGAGGTTCCATTGTGGAATGGCAGTTTTTTTTAAAAATTATTATTCACGAGAGGGTTGCAAGGGCACCTTACTTGGCTAAGTAAAACTTTCTGGAATCAACGGGCGGCATAAAATTTTCAATTTTTCAGACTTAACCCAGCTCTAATTTTGATCAAAAGGTAAACATTTCAACTAATTTTCTTTCAAAACGGAACATTTCCAAAATTTAAATATAGATAACTCCCTTGAATGTTGATCAAGAAACATAGCATTTAAAGCATTTAAATATTCTTATACCACTCCCTTATGGTACCTGTTGGGCTATTTTCTACTTTTGTAAAGGAGTCCATTACGGACAAAAATGTTTTTTACTTCCACTGTGTAAATTTAGCAGAAGTGAAAATGTTTCATTCCCTTTTGAAAATAAGCTCCTCATTCGAAATCATTCATGTGCAGACAACAATTTACCCTTTTGTTTCTCTTCTGCTCTATTATTTTTCTGTCTCTGTCATAAATTTTTCAACGATTCCAGTGAATGTTTACGTCATGGCCGTGTTCATTGGATGATTGCACGAGACGGTGGTCATTGCATGATGGAGAGTTTGCATTTATTAATTTGTTTTTTCGAGTCGCATATAAAGAAGTAAGTTCATTGGTATGTTTGAACCGGCATTTAGGTGACGCAATTCTTGACGATGTAACACTATAAGCCGATTATAGTTTATATTTATATATATATATATATATATTGTATATATATATATTGTTTCCTTACAGGAAATAAGCTTGAAAAATTGATCGAGATTTCTGAATTACTGACAAAAAATATCATGATTCTCTAATACGAAATCTTCTTTCGGAGAAGAATACTATAACCCCCTTCAGACCCTGGTGCCACAAATGTGTGCGTTGCTTTCTTTCTCGCTGTAGAATTTGTTCTTTCAACCTCAGGGAGTCAAGCTCTGACTTAAAGGATTGTGTAAATTTTGAGTTAGAAAATATGGTGAGTATGAAAAGTTGAAGTTTCGGGGACTTTTAAGATCTTCCAGGGAAGAAAGTGCCTCAAGGAAAAGTGTGATTTATAATGTAGCAATAAAATTCTGGAAAAAATTGTAAGAGTTTATATGAATATATCCTGCATTATATCTTGGCTGAAAAAAATTGAACAAAGTGAATTATTTCTTCACAAAAAAAAAAAAAAAAAAAAGAGATTTGCTGACATTTGTACATTATTTGAGTATCGAAAATGAAAAATCATTTTGAAAATGATGTAACACTCCAAAAATTCTAAAAAATGAATACTTGGGTTTTGAAGGGATAAGCAAGTGGAAAGAGAGAGAGTGACATCTTCATCACTGCTGCTCGGGAGCACCAAAGTGCTGCTCGAATTATCGAGTGCTATAACATTTCGTGCTCATGAGCACTTGACCAATTCCTCAATTGAACACCCCGTAAAAGTTGAATTCAGGGATTATAATTAATGAAGATTTTTTTAGCCATAATTGTGTAATAGTTGCCGTAAGGGATGCTCTTAGTTTGATGATGGGCATAGGCAGTGCTCACGACCCGAGAAAGTTTTTGAACACTCCTACTCTACGTGTTGTATTTTAACTCTACCTGAATGCACTTTTCATTGCTTCGCTAGTTTTTCCCCACGAAATTTTTACGAATTCCTAAACTATGAGCGTAAAACTTTTGAAAATATTTGGAAGGATCGAATATATTGGGTGGTGGGAGACTCGGTGGCAAATATCGAAGGGGTGACTAGAGACTATGCACCCAATGCAAGTTTATGCCTATGCCCTGAATGGCTTATCAAGTACCACCAAGTACACAATGGACAAAACAACTTTCGAATTGTTTTCTATTCAACTGTAGAGTTTCACGATTGTACGGAATCTTCAAACCACTCCATTTGTGGACGCCCTGCATTCTGGGAAATCATGTTTTCGTGTTTTGTGCCTCCGATTTCGAACAAATGTCTGAATATCTATTCCATTTATGCCGATAGATTGAAATGGAAAAGGTGCTCGATTAACCCATCTACCGGTTCGTACATATTATAACAATAAGTATAAAGCATTAACCTTCTTTACGCCTGCCTCTTCCTTGTAAGGTGAGAGGTGGTGTCGACACGAAATACACCTCCTCGTCATTTCCGTAAAACAAAAAACCGAACCAATCAGCGAACTGAGTTCAGAGCTTGTTGGCGCTCTTTTCGAATTTTTCTTTTTTGCTTTTTCTATATACGTGTATTTATTTTTTATTTTTTCTGCGCATTTTGAACATCATTTGGATTAGTTCCAAAAAGGCGCAGACGAACAGAGAATTGAAGGAAACTAATATGTATTCATCATCGTCATCATTTATGTCTTTTTTTTTCTATTTTCTATTTCATTGCACTTCATTTCAGTCAAGTGCTCAAGGGAGGAAGCGGATTTTGGTGCCAAACAACACATACACTTTCCATCGTTTTAATTTCCTCAAAAAAGGGACAAAACTATCGATATTTTTCTTCTTTAAATCACCTATTACTTCTCTCTCTCATAGCAGTAATGGTTTCCAATTCCATTTATCGTGTCAAGGACGTTTTCGGGCAATAAAACAAAAATCGATATTGACCGGGGCCATAATTTCCGAATGGGGTTGACTTTAGTCACACGCAACCTCTACGTCGAGCGTTGATACAAATGGGTCGCTTGCACATCAAAAAAGAACACTGAAACGTGGGTTTATATCCACCAAGCTTTGTATAGGCACCGGGGCTGAGGCTGTTTGAGCCTTTTCCCAATAATTAATGAATAAACAATGCAACGCACCACTGCCCCTGCTGCATAAGGGCTTGAGTCCCGTATATGCGGGACAACTTCAACTTTCAGCCCCTCCCCCAATGTTTTCTTCATTTAGCTCCTCTATCAAGAAGCTTATTCACTGGAGGGCTTAGCGGGCTATATATAGCCCAGGGCGGCAAATTTCAGGAATGAGAGGTCAAGAGAATTAGTAGAATAGCAGATATCTTCAGTTGCGAATGGGGTGGAACCAGTCATCTTCAGCTGCAAATGAACCTTAGGAGTCGGATCCAGGGCCAGGTGTCAGAGAAGCGACTTATTGTATAGGTGCATTGGATCATCCCGTATTTTACGGGCCAGATAAATTTCTTCCAGTTTTTTCGGCTCTTGGGAAGGGCGATGGGAGATCGCAGGCTGTATGTAGCCCAGGGCAGCAAACTTGAGTAACTGGTGGTTGAGAACACAGTGAAGTATTTACGGGGGGGGGGGGCTTAGCGGGCTACAGCCTAGGGTGGCAAGTGCAGAGGGGCAAAAAATTTGAAGAAATGTGTAGCCAGGAAAATTAGTAGAATGGGAGAAGGTTGGCAAAATTTGTTTAACCTTAAATACACCCACCTCTGTGAGACAGTGAGTGACCTAGAAAGTTTGCAAGCACGTAAGTGAGCAAAAGAGTGACTCAGAGCGTGAGCAAACATGCGAATGACCAAAAGAGTGATCTATAGCGTGAGGTACCAGGTTAGTAAATGACAAAGAGCGTGTGCAAGCATGTGAATGACCAAAAGAGTAATCTAGTGCATGTGTAAACGTGTAATTAATCAAAAGAGTGACCTACAAAGCAAAGAACCATGACAGTGAGCAACCAAAAGAGTGACTTAGAACGTGTTTAAGTATATGAGTTACCAAAACAGTGTTCACGCATGTGAGTGACCAAGATAATTTATAAGCATATAAGTGACCAAAATAGTGTGCGAGCACGTGAGTGACCAAAACAATGTGCAAGCAGCATGTGAGTGACCAGAACAGTGTGCGAGTGCCCAAAAGATCGCTTTAGAGACACAGGCGCACTTGCAGGAGGGGGGGGGGTAGGGCAAGCGGGGTATTAGCACAGTAGTCAAGAAAATTAAACAAGAATGGGATGGGAGGAGCCAAAAAAGCCCATGGGGGAAACCATAAATACACCTCAGCGAGAACATCAAATTAGAACGGGAGAAGGGCGGCAAAATTTGAATAGCCCGCAGGTAGCGTAAATAAGCTATAATAAATCCACCTCTGGGTTACTCTTCAACACTTTTTGAGGTGATTTTTTAACAGCTTAAGGCCAATTTAATAATTGAATAACAATGGCCGGTGGCGTAACTCACTCGGTTCTGTCGTCTGCATTTTTTATGTTGCCTGTTACAGAATGTGAAAGTACTGAAAGTGAAAGTTTTTCTTTAAGTTTTCGATTCCAACTACCGATGACGCCGACCAAATAGAATAAAAAAAGGCTGAAAAGGCATATTTTTCCCAAGACAACAGAATTACGCAGTACGGAAAGGTTCTGCCATTTATCTTATCTTTCGGGGTTTTTTTTTTTGTATTTCTTTACACCAGTTCGAGAATAATTAGCAGCTTATCATCGCGTGCGAACGATTCAACGGAATTATCAGTAGCAGCACGTGATGATTTATATATTCTTTGCGTTTCTTTTTATCGTTTCCTCACTCCTCGTGTTCGGACGATTATGGATTTTCAGAGCCGAGAGAAATCGCAACTCCTCAAAAAGGAAAATTTATTTTCTGAGCGGGAGAAATAACGAGTAAACATTTATAATCAAATTTAGGTGGAAACTGGTCTGTCCAAGGAAATGCCGGATCGAGCAAATTACAGTCAAACTCGGTTATAACATCGAAAATTGTTCGATCCGGACTGATTCCCATAGAGCAGGGGTGCACAACCTCTCCAGTCCACGGGGTAGATCATATGACAGGCAGTTCTGCTACTCGTAGGTCAGAAACTTGTTTATACAGTATATAGGTTGATCATATGACCTGCATTTTAAGGAACGTCCCAACCTTTTCATGTGAAATGTCCCGTTTTTTCCATTATTTTCAAGGAAGCTTGATTGAATAATGTTTTAAATCAAGAATGTGACGATTGTTTTCATGACATAAATTAACGCCTTTGACAATTTTTTTGACTGCACCTGGCTCTTTTACTTGCCTTTGAACATTTTTTGGCTGTACTTGGCTACTTTATTTGCCTTTGAACATTTTTTGGCTGTACTTGGCTACTTTATTTGCCTTTGATAATTTTTTTGGCTGAATGAATGCCAGGACTCTGTCGTCAGTTGCTGACATCTCTTACAGCCCAGCTTCGTGACAGAGTCTGGAACAGAATTTTTTGGGCTGTAATTGGCAACTTTACTTGACTTTAACAATTATATTTGGCTGTAATATTTTATTTTGACCTCACTTGCTATTCCCATTCTAGTCCAATTTTCTTGATCACTATATACTGTAGTTCTTCAAATTTGCTGCCCTAAATAGTCCATTTCGCTTCTGTCCCTGTAAATACCTCTCTGTCTCCAATTCACTCTTTTTTTGGTCTCTCCCTCCCATGCTTGAAAACTTTCTTGGTAATTTTTTGGTTATTCACTGACCTCAATGCCGGAACTGGGGGGGGGGGGGGGCAACTGTTCCGGGTGGCAGTTTTATGTAGATACAAAGAACACCGTTATAAAGTTATCAAAATTTAAAGTTGTGGGGGTGGCAAAATCCTGTTTGCCCCGGGCAGCAAAAATCCTAGTTACGACCCTGACTGACCTTCCACGCCAAGTCGCTTCCGTGCTTACACACTTTTTTAGGTCATTCTTTTGGTCTCTCCTATGCTCCTACACTCTCTAGGTTACTCTTTTGGTTGTTCATTGGTTTGGTCGTAGTCATTCTTTTGGTAAATCACATGTTTTCACACTGTTTAGGTTGCCCACATGCTTGCACAAACTCTAGGTAACTCTTTTCGTCACTCACACGCTGGTCATTATTTGTCATTCATTGATTTAGTCACTCACATGTTTGCATACGCTATGGGTAACTCTTTTGGTCGCTCATCGACCAAGTCTCACGTTCTCTCGGTTTAGGTCAATCTTTAACCATGCAAGAATGTGAGGGACCTACTCCTTTGGTCGTTCATTGACTTGGTTCTTCACTCTCTAAGTCACTCCTATGCTTACAGACTATCTAAGTCACGCTTTACTAACATGATCCTTCAAGATCACTTTTTTCGTCACTCGCATGCTTGCATACGCTCTTTGTCACTCTTTCGGTCCCTCACCGACCAGGTCCCACGCTCTCTGGGTCAATCTTTAGGTCATTCACACGCAGGGCCGCAACTAGGAGGAGCAGGCGGGTCTCGTGCCCCGGACGCTGGACCCGAGGGGGAGCAAATTTCATTCTGAAACCTCTCCTTCAACATTACAATGGGGCGCCAAAATGCGCGCTTGCCCCGGGTGACCAAGCATCTAGTAGCGGCCCTGTTCACACGCTTGTGCACTGTTTTGGTCACGCACTGACCTACTCACACTCTATGCCATGGTTTCTTAGGGGGTCTATGGACGGGGGAATCCGTGGGGAGTATTTAAGGAGGATCCGTGAGCTTGATTGAGAGGAAATTCAACTAAATACCTTTTTTCGGGCACTGAACGATAATTTCATCGAGGAATTGGCAGCTTCGCCATTTCCCTTTCAGTATGCAATTGGATGAAACATAGACATCTCTCAATGTTGCCAGCTTCTTGTTTTTGCTCGCTATGTGCATGTTGGAGCCATCAAATAAGAATTCTTATTTTGTGAGAATCTCTCGGAAACTACGAAGGCTATCGATGTTTTCGAAATGTTAAAAACATTTTTTCGCTGACAAAATTTTGATTGGAAAGAGAAACTTCATTCAATTTGCATCGATGGAGCTCCTGCGATGCTTGGTATTAAATCTGGTTTCGCTACGCTGTATACTTTCGTGAAAAAAAGAAGCTGCTCAAGTCATTGTCTGTCATTGCTTTTTGCACAGATGTGCACTGGCAACAAAGACTCTTCCACCAACTATGAACGAAATTTTGTAAAAAGCCATTCAAGTTAATAACTTTATTAGAAGCAGATCTTCGAATCATCGAAAGATTTACTTATGTAAAAAAAACTCAGAATATAGTGGAAAGTGTTTAAAATACACATACAACGTGGATTTTTAATTTAATTTATCGCTTGCACACACATTTTTTGTTCTTTCGGAAACATCTGATGTCTTCACGAATTTTAATCCGAGAACTATTGCCACTGAGATTTTCATTCATAAACAAATTTTGATAATGCGGAAACATGTCCCACTTTGAAAATATACCCGGGGCCCCTTGCGATTCTGCTTTAGGTTAGTATTACACTATAAAAGTTTTTAAAAGATCTTTTATCAAACTTTTATAATGTAATCCCGCCCTCAAACAAGTTTTACTGTGTATTTCAAAGGTGGCGAAGAAGAAACACAGACTCGTTATATGATTGTTTCGTAGTCTTTATTTGCTTGCATTTTATGGTTTTAAAAGTGCTTTTCAGAGAGGAGGTCCGTGGTTTTCACTCTACTCACACAAGGGGTAAATGGAACTAAAAAGGTTAACAACCCCTGCTCTAAGCATGGGCGAATTTACGGTTTCACCGCCTGTGACCTATAAAAATTTGGCTGCCCTTCTCCTAGTCCACTAATTTTTTTTATAGCCCGCTAAGCTCATCCTCCTCCCCGTAAATATGCACCCAACGACGACCCAATTATAACGATAAAATTTCGTGGAATTTCGATGTCCTTGTAACCGAGTTTCACTGTATATCATTTCAGGATCGACAGCAGACAAGATTGGTGTGTGTGTGTTTATTTGCCAATTATTTAATCGTACGTCAAAAGAGCATCCAGAAAACAAAAACAACAGAGACATGATTGGATAAGTTACTGTTAGTATAAAAAAGCAGACGACAGCGAGATTCTTTTCGCCCATTCATTTCTCAAATCGCCGAGATCAGTTCCAGTGGAACCAGAGGCAGATTTATGGTTTTCTCCACCCGCGACCAAAAGGGTGGGGCTAACAGAGATGCAGGCTTACAATCCCATACAACTATATATATCATCATATTTTTGTTTGTTTTCATGCTACAAGTTAACGATAAAAGGGCTCGTGAAAAGTCATGCTGAGGGGGGGGGGGGGGGGGGGCAAAGATCCTAGTCTAGGGGCCCTGCCTGTGACCTACAATAATTTTGCTTTTGCCGCCATTCTCCCATTCCAGTCTAATTTTCCTCAATTTGCCACCCTGGACTATAACCCGCTTAACTCCTGACCCTGTAAATACATATCTAGGTCTCCAAGCATGGGCGGATCTTCACCGTTGGGAGGGATGATTTTACGGATTGCTAAAAATTAGTCAGTTTGAATAGGATGACCCATTCATTTCTGTCCCGTATTTTTCGGGAAAATCCCAGTTTTTCTGGTTTTTCCCCCACCCCGACTTTTTTGAAAAAAATGTCAGTTTTTCTCGTTTTTCAGTCGAAGTTTTCTTGAATTTATTTAATCAAAAAGCTGATGCAGTTGATCGAGCTGATCACACCGCCCCCCCCCCTCCTAGATTTGCGCCTGACTCCAAGTCAAAGTTTTGGTGACTCCCATGCTTACACACACTCTGGGTCAGGACCGTAACTAAAGGGGGGTATGGCGGAAAAATTTAGGGGGCGAAAGTTTTAGGTGGGAACAAAGAACACCATCACAAAATTATCGAATTTTAAAGTTGTAGGGGCGGCAAAAGTCCTAGTTACGGCCCTGCTCTGGGTCACTCTTTTGGTTATTCATTTATCTGGTCTAACAGATTGCAAATCACTTCTTTGAAAATTTCACATTCTTACACATTGTTTCGATCATTCACATGCTTGAATACGATCTAGGTCACTTACCTAGTCCCTCACACTCTAGGCAGAGTCAGTCTACATTTACCAAATTCTAGAAATTTTCTTGATCACTCATTTCTCAAATTTGTAACTCTGGTCTATTAGAGCTTACAGGGCACCAAGCCATAGGCGCCAGAACCTAGAGGCTGAGGGCATTTGAGTTCCCCCTCCCCAATAATTTGTGAAAAAATAATGTAATGCACCTTCCCCTAGCCTGCGTACGCGCTCGAGTCCCGTATATATGGGATCGACCAGCACCTTTCAGCTCTTCCCCCCCACCCCCTCAAATGTTTTCTTCATGTCGGTGCCTCTGCCCTCCTGTAAATACACCACTAGTTATAGAATCTTCAATGTGGTTATATATAACCGAGTTATAACCTGTATATTTTAATCATTTGGGTTCTTCCAGGATCGTCAACAGACGACATTTATGTGTTCATTAGTTAATTATTTAATCGTACGTCAAAAGATCATCCAGAAAGCCGCAACAACATTGACGAGATTGGATAATTATTGTTAGTGTTAAAAAAAAGCAGACGACAGCGAGATCCTTTTTCCCCTTTCGTTTCTGGGCAGCGAGGAAAGCATTTACAGACGACAGACGTCTCGTCTCCAACTGGGCGCTTACTTTACTTACTTAACTAGAGTGGAAAGACCGTCCGTGGCTTCTTGAATGTTATAAACAGAGCGTGGCATGGTATGGTATTCATCCCCCTTTTACCTCCTCGCCTGGCTCACTTTTTTACCCACAATGCCCCTTTTCATTGGCAAGTGGCCAGAACAAAGCTATCCCGAGCATCAATAATTTCGCTCCTGCAAGCAGCTCAATTTCTGCTTTATGTGTGTTTGTGACTCCCTTTCACTCTAGCCATTTTTATTTTATTCTTATTCCAGGGCGCTGCTTCTGTTCCAGTGAGAAAACTGTTCGATTCGGGCTGGCGGTGCAGCCACCACGTGACCTCGCAAAACGGGAGCCTTTCTTCCCCCCCCCCCCCCGAAATAAGGCTAATGGATTCGAAAACGACGCCGCCCAACCGAGGGGCTGAACGTTTTTTTTGGCTCAAGGAAATCGCCGAGGTCAATTCTAGTCGAACCAGAAGCGAATTGATGGTTTTGTCGCCCTTTTACCCAATCTACTCACAGGTGCCGGAATCTGGGGGCCTAGGCTATTTCAGCCCTACAATAATAATTAAGAATATACAATGTAGCCTTCTACCTTCATACCTTCCCTCCCTCCTACATACGGGATTGAGTTCCGTACGGGACGACTGACAATTTTCAGCCCCTCAGTCTTTTCTTCACGTCGGGGCCTCTGATTCTAGTGTAATTCTGTTGACCTCTCATTCCTCAAATTTTCCGCCCTGTGCTACACCCGCTCAGCCCCTGACCCTGTAAATGCACCTCGGTCTCCAATTCACTCTTATGCTTGACAAGGCCGGGAGGGAGCCAAGGAGGCAAAATTTAGGGGACGACAAGTTTTAGATGGAAACAAAGAACACCATTATAAAATTATCGAATTTTAAATTGGTGCGGGTGGCAAAATCACGTTTGTCCTGGTGGTAAAAATCATAGAAGAGCTGTACTTGTAACACTTTTTTGATCATTCACTGACCCTGGTCCCGCTCTCCACGTCACTCCCATCCTTACACATTCTCGATTACTCTGTGATCTGGTCCTTCACACTCCAAATCACTTTTTTTAAATATTTTACATGCTCACACACTGGTTTGGTCACTCACACGATTGCGCACATTCTATGCATGCCCCCCCCCCCACGTCAACATAGGGTTGACAGGACTCCAGCGCTGGGGTCCGGGGCGATTGCCATCATTTTGTGTTTTTTCAAGCTATAAATTAACTAGGGCAGGGCCCCGTGAAAAAGCTGGCATGCGGGCTCGTCAAAGGTTTCAGCCTAGGGGCCCTAGTGGCGTAGTAGTAAGATGCTCGTCTTTCACTATGAAGGTTACCATTGAATCGAGGCATTGAACGTCAGAAGCAAGTTCTTTACTTACCGAACCTGGGGCGACCACCGATATAAATGGAGTCTTCATTTCCCACCTAACTCTACTAGCTGGAAATTGCTGTATGGCGATATATAACCGGAGTTTTGCGGGGTAAGTAGTAGCCTAGCGTCCCTGCTCCAGGATGTGGGGGAGGGCATGGTTCTATGTCACTCACATACTTGCGCACTTTCTTGGTCACTCTTTAGGCTATCCATTAATCTAATTCCAGGCCCGTCATTTGGGGGGGGGGCAGGGGGGAGCCGTTGCCCCCCCCCCCGGCTTTTGAAAATACACTACAAATGGTATATATATATATATATATATATATATATATATATATATATATATATATATATATATATATATATATATATATATATATATATATGCGTACCTTTAGTACATGCTCTTTGCCCCCCCCCCCCCCGGAAAAAGTTGAAATGACGGCCCTGCCTAATTCCCTCGCACTCTAGATCACTCTTTTAGCTTTTCTCATGCTCACACAAGCTTTACGTCACTCTTTTGGTCGCTCACTGATCTGGTCCTTCGTACTCAAAGTCGGTCTTTTAGTTATTTACATACTTGCACACCGTTTTGGTCATTCACGAGCTCAAACACGATCTAGGTCACTCACTCACGTGGTCCTTCATCCTCTAAGCAGAGGCGAACTTTTGCCACACTTCTAATTTCCTTGATCACTCATTTCTCAAATTCGCTGCACTGGGCCTATATAGTCCGCCCGCTAGTCACCCTGTAAATATGCTTCTGAGTCGAACGATTTGTAATGATGATTTTGTTGCTAGGATTCGACTGCACAATAAATCTCACTTCAGGGCTCAAGAGAAGCAATTTAATGAATGTTAGATTTAATGGAATCTGTAATATCATTGGATTTAATCGACAAAAATCAAATTTTGAATATGAATTTCCCACAATTTCATACAGACGCAACTTATCCAACAAGAGTCCAAACCAGACTGGGATCCAAGGCAATGTGTCTAGAAGCAAAGGCTTTACGGTAAAGGATTTATGGTTTTGCCACCTGTGGGCGATGGAACAAAAAGTTTGGGAAACTATGCTCTAGGCCAATCTTTTGGTCGTTCGCATATGCTTGCACTCTCTCTCTAGGTCATTCACGTGCTTGCTCACACTCTCTCTAGGTTTCTCCCACGCTCATACATGATCCAGGCCCGTAGCCAGAAATTTCATTCGGGGGTGGGGGACCAGAGAGAGAGAACAATAGATTTTGCCATCTTTTTCCCCTTTTTTCGGACATTTTCTCATATTTTGGGTGGGGGGGGGGAAAGACCACTCCCTTAAATCCCCCCTCCCCGCAATGGCCTTGACACGATTTATAGTGCCATTCTTTTGGTCACTCACTGTCCTGGTCGTTCACTCTCTAGGTCACTCATAGCGTGCTTGCTCATGCTCTTGGTCAGTGGTTCTCAACCTTTGGAAGTCCGCGGCCGGTAAATCGCTTTTGCGTAAGTGAAAGGCCCGTTCATACACACAACGAACGAGAAAAGAATGGAAAAATTGAACTGCGAATCACTCACGGCCCGGTATCGCCGGGCCGCAGCCAGGTGGTTGAGAAACACTGCTCTAGGTCATTGGCGGCCAATTGCTCTGTTCGAGGGCTCACATAATGGACAGACGCAGTACCGCGGGCCGCACTAGTGGGAAAAACTCCAGAATATAAACCGCACGCACAAGGAGGGAGAACTCCGGCATACTGTATAAGCCGCAAACAGTATTACTGTTGCTACATGACATCGCGGGCCAAGATTATTTTGACGGGATTTAACTAATTAACTCTTAATTTTATTAAATGCTAATTTCTTTCATCAAATTATGAATGTTAATGCTCTTGATAACCAGAGTGGAGAATGTTACTTCGTAAAACATGTAAAGTTCACCAAACAAAAAAATAATTTGATATTTTGAAATTTGTTTTATGTATTCTAGATTTCGTGAAAAATGTTTTTCTAGTTTGTCCCCCCCATCGCTAGATAAATACTGAATATTTTTACCAATAGGCGGCAGCACATTATTATAAAAATTCAAAACACTAAACTTAAAAGGAAAATTTTGTTCGTTGAGATTTTACCATCCTTGACTTCCAATCAGAAAATCTACTATTGCTACTTCCACAGTAGGTTTTTGAAATCAATCATTTGACCAGTGTGTTTAGCCCCTTCGCTTACAATGGCGAGAAATTTGGGTGATCTCTATTTGACGAATGGGAGTTAAATATGGTAACCTTGTCCTAACCTAACCGCACGTGAAAGAAAAGTTTAGAAGGGAAGCAAAGAAGTTGAAGGAAAAAAAAGTAGAAAAGGAAGAAAAAAACAAATAAAAAGAAAACAGTGTAACAAATATATGCACTATAAACGAAGTAGACAGAACGAAGTAACCGAGCGTCAAGATTTGTTATTCAACCCAAGTGGGAAACTCGGTCAGCGTGACTAGTGGTTAAATTTTCCTCTGAAGACGGCACCCATTGGTGTTGAAATGCATTAGGATTTTTTATTTTCGTTTATTTGCATTATTCGTTGGTGTCTTCTTAATATTCTTGGGCAAAGTTCATCAACTCTTCTATAGATTTCTTTTTCCCTCTTACATGCATATGTACATAAGAGAATATATTATACGGGAAGTCACCAATAATTTGGGTGACCACACGTCCCGTATTTCCCAGGACAGCCCCGGTTTCTTCTGTTTTTTTGACGTATTTTCAACGAAACAAACTTGACTTTTTATTCTCCAAATAAATGATTAAAATCTTTCCAATTCCAATTATATTACGATAGTTACAACTACATACAAGAATATTCATCTCATATATATGTCTTTTTTTCTTTTAATTCACTAAAATTTGAAGTGGCGTTTCATTTTTCACGATTGGCGACTTTTGTGTGATTGTAGCACGAATCGGCAACTTTGCTGACTTTTGGCATCTTTTTTGGCGATAATTGGCAATGTTCCGTATTTTCCCATACTTCGAAACTCAATTTCCCGTATTTTTCTCGAGCAAATATGGTTAGCTTACTAATAATTGTATAGAAATAAAAGGAAGGTAAAAGGAACAACTTCTCGTAGGGTTACAACAAAGCCTCGCGATGATGAAAAAAAATGAAGAGAGTTTATCCGAGGATGATGTCACACACTCTCCGCTATCCATACGAAGGTTTTTAACAGTTGGCTCATGCAGAGATATATTTTGGAAAGAGAAAATTCAACTGCCTTTGCGGGAAATCGAACCCACGTCCTTTCACTTTTCTCTTTCCAAAATAAATCTTCGTATGAGCCAGCTGTCAAAAACTTTCGTATGGGTTGCGGAGAGCGACATCCTCCTCGAATAGGTCGCCATCTGGTGACAATGTCATCAGTTGTGAGCTTTGGCCCGAGTTAGGTCCGACCGTCCATGTACGGTCCCGTTCAGTGAATACGAGCTCCAAAGATCGAGATATTCGTTGTCTTGTCTAGTGCGTTCACCCGGAAAGTGAAAGGACGTGGGTTCGATTCCTCGCAAAGGCAGTTGAATTTTCTCTTTCCAAAATATATCTTGGCATGAGCCAGCTGTTAAAAATCTTCGTATAGAGAGAGCTTGTTTGAGTTTATTCGACAGGCGCTTGGACGCAATATTAAGCCCTTGATCTTAATGTGGTTAAGGAGGTTTTGTGCTCGTGTTAAAAATACAAATTGTTTTTGTCAATTCTGAAATAACTTTTTTTTCCATATTAACAGCAATTTCGTCAAACGAAACTAATATTAAAAATATAATAGTTTTAGTTATTTCATATTATTTTTATTGTCGCGGGCAGCATCCACGGGCAAGCTGTTATCTACCCCTGCTCTAGGTCACTTGTTCGGTCACTCATTGACCTGTTCCCCCCCCCCCCCCCCCCCGGTCACTCACTCTCTCCAGGCCAGGCATCTTAAACCTATTGCTCGTGAGCACCATAGGCGGAGATTGACTTGGAAGTCTGGGGGCGGACCACACTCACCCCTCCCCCAAAAGAAAGCACCCTGAAGCTCCCATATATGGGATTCTTTTTCTTGACCACTCAGAGTCCTCAAAATTGTCGCCACTTCGAACTTTGTCCCACGTGTAAAAAACGGCAATGCCTGGAGGCACGTAGGTTCTGTGTAGTAAAATGTATGGGTTCGTCCGTGTTTTACGGGACACAGACCAATTTTTCTAATTTTATTCAGCTCTTGGGAATCACTTTCTCGTGGTTCTCTTAGATTTGCGTTTTCCAGCGACTATTAAATTTAAAACGACTTTGGTATTCGGATCGTTTGTGCTGCCATCTATTTCTTTTAATTATACTGTGAATTACGCAACATTTGCACTACACAAAAAAAAATATGTTCAGCCATCATCCTGAAAATCACGTCAATCCCTTCAAATCGCGAAAATATATTTCTGTTTAAGGCTACCATTTGCATGGGAGACCTGGGATCATTGGCGTACGCAAAGGGGGGGAGGGGTGTGGTTCTAACCCCTCCTCAAGCCGAGATTATAGTGTTATTTTGCAGGAAAAAATGTAAACACCCATGAGAAGAAAAAAATTGAACCCCCCCCCCCCGAGAAAAGAGAAAATAATGCGTACGCCTATGTGCATAGGTGACGGAAATTGCCCCCCCCCCCAATAATTAATGAATATACTGTACTACAATTAAACGCATCTCCCTTCCCCCCAACATACTGGCAGCTTTCAGCCTCCTCAACGTGTCAACATCACGGAGGTGCAAGGATGGATCAATATGGAGGTCCCCCCACCAAAAATAGTTTTTTGTGGCACAGGCATTATTGATTGCATCAGGTACGCCCTCCCAATATTTCCATAGATGAAAGGGTGGACTATTACCCTCCTGTTTCACACCCTCTGTAGTCACCATGGCCGCCCTCATCCTAGAGCAAATTGAGAAATTAGTGATCAAGGAAATTAGTAGAAGTATGGCAAGAATCAGTCTCTACCTAGAGAGCATAGGACTAAGTGAGTGAGTGACCTAGATCAGGACCGTCTTAAGAACATCATGGGGCCCCGAGCCAAGTGGTTTTCCTGAGGCCCTTCCTGGTAAATTCTAGAAAATTTCAACTGGATCGCATTTTTGTGAGGTCCCTCTTCTCTTGAGGTGCTGCTTCTCTGCTGTGCCTGGGTGGACCCATGCGTTAAGACAGCACTGACCTAGATCGTTTTTGCACATGTGAATGATCAAAACTGTGCGCAAGCATGTGAATAACTGAAAGACTAACTTGGACCAGATCAGTGAGTGACCAAGAGTGACAGAGCTTGTGTGCGCATGAGAAAGACTAAAGGAGTGATCTAGAGCACGAGGGAACCAGGTCAGTAGCCCCCACATCCTGGAACAGAGCCCTCAGAGTTTTCACGGGCCCTTTTGTAGTTAATTTATAGCGTGAAAAAGCAAAAAATTATGAGAATTGTCCAGGGCTAGAACCCTGTCAGCTTTGCCCTTGTGGAGGCATGATGGTCACCCCCTTTAGAAAGCCTCTGTATCTGCCCGTGCAGGGTCCAGATGTTAATCATTGTACAACTAATAAATTTACCTAGGCATAGGCAGAGATAGACTTGGAAGTCTGGGGGCACTGTTATTATTACTAGGGGGCGGCATGATTATGATGATGTGGGGGAAGGGGCAAGCAGGTCTGGTGCTTTGGACCAGAAAAGGGGTGCAAATTTCAACCTTTAACCTCTCCAACATTACAAGGGGCGCCAAAATGTATGATTGCCCCAGCTGACCAAGCATCTAGTTGGGGCCCTGATTACAGCCTTATTTTTATTACTGGAAACAACAACAGAGGCACTTTTACAGAGTGGCTAAGTAGAATATAACCCATACATGCTCAACATATGTCCCTCTGAGTTATCTGATGTGGCACATGAGACAAATAACCAAACCATTCCAGTGGCCCAAGAAAGGTTATCAAATCATTCGAACCGAAATGTGAGAAAATGACAGAAAAAGGGGAAAAAGATGGCCAAATCTATTGTTCTATTACGTTGGTCCCCCCCGAAATGAAAGTGGTCCCCTTTCGAACAAAATTTTTAGCTACGTGCCTGCATGCACCCCTCGTATAAACATTCCTGGGGGAAATTTCTAACGAATCGGTGTTTGTGACCGTAATGATGTATTTATGCCATCAAGTTTATGAATATTTAGTGTTCTTGCTGGTGCTGCCATCTTCCATATTTTTAAGGGAAGAGGGTAAATACTTGAATTTTTAGGGGGGACTGGATTGAATTTGCACCTCAAAGTTGGAAAACCACAAAAAACCAACTTCAGTCGATCACCGAAGTAAGCCATTGTAGTAAGCCATTGCAAATTCAGATAGGCATTTCATTTCTAATTTCATACTGTGCACCACCCAGGCTCTATCAACCATTGTCAATTTTAGCCATGTCGGGGCTTTGTTTACATACGTGTACACACGACAATGAAACACAAAAGAAAAACCATAAAAAGAAAACAATACAAATAGCAAAAAAAAAAAAAATTACAATAAATATTGCCACCGCATGAACAGATGCCCCATTCAGTGCGGTTATATGCTTTTTAGCCATGTCTTGACTTTGCCGGCTCTCATTTGAGCCCCTAGCGATCAGTTGAGCTTCTGCTGCCATATTTCGGAGTTGCCGGACACAGTGACTGTGTCAGAGAAAAAAAAGGTAGCAAGCAGATAGGCAGCAAAGTTTGAGTAATACAGTGAAAAATGTCTGAAACTGACATTGTATGAGCAACCAGGGCCTCGAGAAGGATAGGGGGCCCCCAAAAAACTTTACACTTACTTTGCATAATAACAACTCTTTCGAGAGTGGCCTCAAGAAAAAGTCTGCCCCAGAGCACCAAAAAAACCCACTACGGTCCCGCAAAAATGGATATTAATTCAGTCTTCCGACGCTTTGTACAGGTTTCACTGTATTTATTCAATAAAATTAGATTTGAACAGGAGTTCGGCAAAACTATGAATCTAACTCTGCATCACGAAACTCAGATTTTGAATCACCATCCAAGTATAATAAACCAGAACTATTTCTCCTGAGACTGACATTGGAAAGCCATATGTAACTACCCTGGAACTTCAGTTAATGAGCGGTTTGGTTAATGACCCATTCATTCATATTACAAGCAAAAATTTGTTTTATGCTTTGTTCATTTAGTTCAATTATCACAACTGACCAAGTGATAACCAATAATATAAAAAAATTTCATTCAAATAAAAGAGAGCAAAAATATCATTGGCATAATATTTTATTAAAACATGAATAAACTTGGCTTTTACACGCTCCCACAGGAACAAAAAAAAAAAAACTTGTTCACAGGTCTTTTATAAATGGACGGATTCTATCAGTTTTGATTACAATTTAAATTTATTCAAAAAGACATAATAAAAATGACTAGTCTTTTCAGGAACAGTTGTCAATGTTTTGACCCCACAGAGATTTCCCGATGTCTACTTCATGTTCCGATATCATAATGTCTCTAATGCATCCAACAAAACTAGAGGAAAAGAAACCACCAGTTTTCACTTCAATTTGACTAGCATCACAGAAACCACCTGGTTAATAGAAAAGATGATAGTCAAATGGACCTTTGAAAAGTGCAGTTACAAAAAAAGAAAGTCATTGAAACAATACTTACCGAAATTATACAAGTTTTCTGTATTCATTTCGATGAAACCTCCTTCCACTTCACTAGTGATAGTTTTATTGTCAACATTCAGGATCAGCTTCCGCTGGAACCTGTGAGGGAGAATAAACTATAAGCAGGGTTAGGGCACGTTTCTGACATGTGGCAATTTTTGACGGTTTAAACTGCCACGTCTCAAAAACCTCAAACATTGCTTTTCAATATAAAAATTCCCATTAGAATTACACACGTTAATTGCATGTAATGTTTGAAGTCACTATGTTATACAAAAATAAATGCTTAATAAGATTGTAAAATAATTTTCTACTCTTCTAATTCAAAACATTATCTAAAAGCATTCACTGGGGTTTTTGACAGTTTGAACCAGTTTTTGATGCTTGTTATGTCAAAAACCCAACCCTGACTATAAGCAAATCACATCACAAGAAACAGAGAAAACAACACAGCAGTAGACATTTAAACAGGTTCTGAAATTAACCATCACCTAATTATGTGAACAAAATGATAAAGGCCTTCACGGTGATCCAACTCGGCAGTGTAAATCTCGTCGAGGGAATGCCAGCCCAGACTCCAGATTACATGGACCTTATCGTCATTGATTCCAACCATCAAGTAATCCCCATCCTCCGAGTACCCCTGAAATCCACTCAGTTTAAATAAAGATGCTGAAATAAACATTTTTCGCACAACATTATCAAGAACATTAAACACAGTAAAACCTGTCTAAGTTGGACACCCATGTGGTTCCAATCAAAATTTATCAAAGTTAGAGAGGTGTCTAAGATATGGCATAGAGAGTGAGGGACCAGGTAATAATTGATCAAAAGAGTGACCTAGCCTACAGAGCAGATGACCAGGGCAGTGATTGACTAAAAAGCGACCTCGAGAATATGCAAGCATATGAGTGACCAAAACCCAAAGAGTGTGCAAGCATGTGAATAACCAAGAGTGACCTAGAAAGCAAGAATCAGGTTGGTGAGTGACCAAAACAATGACCTGGAGAGAGAGAGAAAGGGACCAGGTCAGTGAGTGATCTATAGAGTTTGCCAGTATGTGAGTTACCAGAACTGTGAGCTAGAGAGCAAAAAACCAGGCCAGTGAGCAACCAAGAGCTAAAAAGAGTGAGCAAGGGACAAAGAGAGTGAGTGAGTAAAACAGTAACTGCGAAAGTGTGCAAGCATGTGAGTGAGCAAAAGACCGACTTAGACATGTATTTACAAGGGCAGGATCTAAGCAGGATATAACCAAGGATGGCAAATTTGAGGAATGACTGGGCAAATTTTTTCTTACTAGAATGGGAGACATGCGGTAAAACCATAAATCCGCATCTGGATACTGAGGTGTGCAAATAGAAAATTTTACTGTATATGCATCTAGTTACCTCACTCGAAGAAAATATGAAAGCAGAACTCTGTTCCGTGGAATAGTAGAATGATATATTGGTATTGAGGACGCTACCATAGCCATCTAGGTATTGGAAGCAGCTGTTCCCATCGAGCCATGCACTGACGTCAACATTAGAAACTGAAAGAAAGAAATGAATGATTATAACAGGAGTGTTTTTGAACAGTGTGGGGGGGGGGGGGGGGAAGAGAAGCCACAGCTTCGTAGGAAAAATGATAACTCTCAATTTTTTTTCTTTTTGAAATGAATCAGTGGTAAGTTCTTTTTAAAACACTTACTTGATTCAAATATGGCATGGATGAGACGCATGTACACTTTGAGAGCTGGGAAGGGAAGGTGCAGATTGTTTGGAGCTGACAGGAGTTCGCAACATCAAAAACCTTAGATCACAGGCATATTTACAGTAGTTGTTTGAGGATAAATGGGCAAAATAAATGCCAGGGCTTGACAAATCCCAGGCATCAGGTTGCTAAAGCAACTAGAAAAGATTTTTATTGGCACCTAAAATTTTCTTTCTCATTGCTGAATTGGAGTCTATGAATGATTCAAAATTTTCAGATTTTATGACAGTGTGTCTTCTAACAAAGGCAGGAAATTTGGAAAATGTCCCCGAAAATGTGAAAAAACAACATTATTTAAGACCGTTTTTAGTGAGAAAAAACCGTGGTTGGCTCTTAAGAAATTTGACTGGCACCTAATTTTTCTCAATTTTCCAAGCGCTGATATAGGCCAGGGCTGCAAATTGGAGAAATGGGTGAAGAAAATTAAACTAGGATGGGAAAGAGGGTGGCAAGGTTTTTACAACAAGACCCCAGTATAATGACATCCGGCCTATAATCACATCACTGTATTGATCTATCAGAATATTTGTGAATAGGGATTATTCATTAAGTCACCCCACTTATGAAGTCATCGGTCCTCAGGAGTGGCATTATACTGAGTTCTGACTATAACATGAGCCAATGAAACAATAAATCCCCTTTGCCCTGGGTTATCATCAAATAAGATTCCAGTTCATGAACATAAAAAGACACAGAGTACCAAACTGATAAGTTCTCACAGCTGTAGTCTAACCCACTTGGACATAACTTGGAGATCTCAGGTGCATATGGGGGAAGGGGGGAGCATCCATGTTAATGAGATCTGGTACTATGGTTTTGAAAATACGGTGGATACCATTTGCCCACCAGTTCCCACTTAAAACGGTTTCCCATTTAGTATGACTTACTTTACTAGTAATCAAGATTTCCCGTTTAAAGCATTTTCGCATTTACAATGTTTTTCATTATGTTTTTTTTTTGAAAGAAACATGCCAGGTAGAATGTGCCCAGGAATATAATTTTGTCCGGAGTGTGAGGGGCATGATGCTGTTAAGACAGTTCTTAAATGGAACCAGAGGTTTTGTCTGTAGCTGTGGCATATATCTTCACTGACTGAAAATATATGCACTCTTTTCTGCAGATAAAACGTCTGGTATAACAGGCTGTCACTTTGCTGGCCGAAAGCATAATTAAACTATCATAACAAATTCAGTTATGAAATTGTTGGTGCAAGTGATTTTTATCGAAATGATGATTTTTGAATTCATTAAATAACGCAGAAGTCTTAGGCACAGTGCACACTGAAGCAATATGACCAAGACATGGTCTTCTACAAAACATAAAATCGGTAGATTTTAGGTTTTTAATCAATCTGTGTAGATATTGTGGTCCTATCGCTTCAGTGCGCACTGTGCTTTAGTCAGTTACAATGAGGTCCTTCTTCATAATAGTGTATATCAAAAACCTTAGTTCTGCAGCAGAACAGGTCTCTATCGGTAAAATCTTTCATCTCAGATAAGGTACCGTACGTCTAGAAAATATTTCGCTCTTCAGCTCTGTTTTACAAGCCTAATTTTCTTTACCTTCTCTAGCTGCAGAACTATTGCTATTGATTCAATTTACAACTATTTCAGTCCCAAACAGTTGCGCTGGGGTATTTATTACATGTTCTGGAAGAATAGGCATACAAAATTGGCTTTAAACTGCTAGTCTTGGGGTGTGTAGCGGTAAGATTAAAAACATAATGAAACAAATTTCTTACCTCTCTCGCAGAACTGTCCACTCCAACCGATAGGACAATTGCACGATATGATCCCATCACTAATAACTCTCATTCCGCCATTCGTGCACTCAAACTGTGGTTTCTGTACGGGATGTTTGCAGTATTGATTCAAAATATCCTGGAAAAATTTAAGAAAAAATTATGTTTATACAGAAGGGTGTGTAGTGAGAAATATTTGAATGAAAGTAATCAAAAACATCACTATGCACTAACCTACCAACAACTGTTGGACACCTATGATTATTGTTAGTGTGGGTAGAGTTAGCCTGAGACATTTTGTTACAGACCACTGAAAGCAGTTCTTATTACTATAAAAGGGGAAAAACGGCCAATAACTGCCAATATGAGTCGGCCCGCTCATAATGTTTAATTACACTATGAGCCGATTTGCTTGTATAAATATTCAAATGACAAACAAAGGGTATTTTTAATGTTTTTAATATTAACGCTCTTTTGGAAATGATATTCAGCACAACTCAGTTTTGCAGGAAAAAAGAAACATGTCTAACTTTAGTCAATTATAAAAATACACATGTGTATTTACGTGTTATGATAATACGTTACCTACCTTTCCACACCTGCAGCTTTCGTCATTTCCATCTGCAACACATTCCCGATCGCTGCCGCAAAGTTCTTGAAGACAGAAATTCTTGTCACAAGGAACAACATTACGGGACATGACATTTCCTGTCAAATAACAAAATAACAAAAGAAAGAAAACAAATAAATTACAAATTCAATCCACTTTTTGTTATGCTGCTGACAGATATAATTTGAAATTGATAAGATACAACATTAAAAAAAGACTCGAATGGGATAATTACTATTGTCATTCAGACTAACAATATTTCCATTGATCTTGATGATGCTGATACAACCATTGAAATAGGACACTCCGCTGGTAAGAGATCCCTCCGAGATTGAAGAAAAATCGGACAATCCACCTGTCATGCAAGTTTTGAGTCAACAAAATACGAAAAAAAACCCCATAATACTAAATACTTTGACATTCCAGACAATGTAAGTAAATTGCAATATCACTTCATGCATGGATATATACCATCTTTTAGCTTACCAAAGAATATCCTGGAATCTGCGTCAAGAATCTCCCATCCTGCAGGTGATACAGCTGTGACTTCAGAATCATTATTCACTTTCAGATACGCAGCTCTTTTATAACGTCCAAATCTGATGACGTGCCACTTGCCTGATATAATGAATGAAATCACCACTAAATATAATGACACTTACAGAAAAGAAAAAACCCCAATGTTGAGATAAATCTTAATTTTTAAAATCGCAGGGTTTAATTGCACATAATATTCATGACTGTTATACATACGCTGTTTAATTAAGAATGTGACTTTGTTTTTTTAAGGAATAGTTCCAATGATGAGAAAGCTTCTTCCCTCGAATGTACAGCGGGGACATTGAAATATGTAAATGCCTAAATTCCTACAATCAGAGAGAGAGGAATCAATGAGCTCAGCAGAACATGAACCCTGGCTCTGAAGTATACTAGACCCTCTCTATTCCTTGGCCGCCAAAGCTGCTTCAAGAGTTTTTCACTTTCAACCAGATCATGACCATGGCCCCTGCAGGAGTTTGCTAATGATCTCAGCCTAGGGATGCTGCTGCATGATGTGGGGGCCTAGTTGGTGGCCATTAACAAACTCAGTAAGATACCCAATCAGATTACTTGGCACTTCTTGCCAAATCACATTCTTCCAGATGCACAGAGTAGCACTCGGGTGTGGTGCAGTGGTAAGATGCTTGTCTTTCACCATGAAATGAAGGTTACCATTAAAGTCTACGGGTTTGATATGGGGAAGAACATTAAAACAAATTCTTCACCTACCAAGCCTGGGGTGACTACCGATATATGCCGCTTTCAGTTGGGTGAGCAGTAAAGTAAGATGCACAGATTGTCAATCATGACACATGGATTCAAAGTTAACAGCAATCAATCAGAATTAACAGCACCTGATAGGCTATTACTACTACTTAACCTTATAAGCACCTTGTACACATTGCTCTGCAGAAGAAGGAATCAAAATAAATAAAAATGTGTTGTGTATGTGTGTATGTATATGCATGGCTCCAAAGTATTTATGCTGTTAAAGTTGTCTTGCTGGTGCTGCCATCTGTTATTCATGTTGAAGTGAAGATGCTAAATACCTGAATTTTAATTTTATGCAAGTATCATGTAGAAAGTCTGCCTGCTCTATGCACAGAGACTTTTTCAAATAAAAGACTGGCTCACATTCGCAACCCAAAGTTTTGAAACTGCACAAAACAAACTTCAGCCAACCACCATTGTCACAAAGGGTTTTCAAACCTAGAGCCTCACCTAATAGGCTAGAAAAAAAAGGCAGGAAATGTTGCGACAATTGATCGATCGGTCAACTGTTAAAGACTCTTGGACTTGTGCTATGCTAGGACTCTGCCACCAGACTTACTTCGTTGCTTATTTCATGATTTGTGGCAACAAATGAATCTTCAAATTCATTATCCCGTAACGCACCTCGGACACCTCTTTGATATGGCTGTCTTTTGATGACAGTGGAAACACTGAAAAAATAAACATATGCTGATGATGATTTGATAACGACCGTGAAAACCTTCAATCACCTCAACGTTTTTCATTACAGCTGTAGAATTAGGAAAAATGGCCTCCTCACAGTCTTGAATTTGAGATGTTGGTAACAAAACAACTTTCATAGAGTCAGATCAGGCTATATGGTGGGCAAAGCGCACATTCAATGTCATCTTCTGCCAAAAAATACACAAGAACATTTACTGAGCATTGCAATGAGAAAACGCTAAACACTAAACAGAAGGATAGAATTGGTGATGAGCCCTGTGTCACATCTCTGTGATCAAGAGTGAGTATCAAGAGACAACACAACGAGAGTCGAGAATATGAACTCAAAATCATTT
This sequence comes from Pholcus phalangioides, assembly GCF_987345545.1. Lineage (NCBI taxonomy): Eukaryota > Metazoa > Arthropoda > Arachnida > Araneae > Pholcidae > Pholcus > Pholcus phalangioides. The sequence continues at coordinate 11,839,085 of NW_028301613.1, forward strand.
AATCTGAATTTAACAGAATTTATGGATTTAAATTTACAAATTATAAATTTTGACAATAAAATATTTCACAGCACATCCAGTTGTTTCTTGATCCGTCAGTCCACACACATCCGATCTATGAAGAATAGTTTATCCAAGTCATGGTTCATAAATTCACTAAGCTCTTCAGAACCAGACTGACTGTTACTTCGCAATCTTTGACCTTACATGTAAAAGTAGCACATGTGGACTCCGAAACGACGGTGAAGAGAGAGCTAGCCCATAGCTTGAACACACTGACTCCTCAGATGGAGTTTGACAAAACAAATGATTATGCGATGAAGTTGAGGGAGAATGCAAGCAAACCATGTGATGATCTGATCTCATCACTCTTTATACACCGGTGATTGCTGAGAATGTGGCTAATCATCACCTATCACATGCTGAATTTTCATATCTCAGGATTCTTTTCTTTCAGATATGCAATGTAACAACAGCAACCAAGTGGATCCAATGTAAACAATCAGGTGGGAATCTCTGGATACGGCACCACAATCAAGGAGTTATTGAAAATATGCTATATTTATATTGATGGGGTGGTCCTTTTTCAACTGTAGCGGGTTCCCGCCCATTACAAGTTCATTGTTGTAGATTGGTTTTTTACAAGTATGAGACTTGTGACAACACAATTTTAATTTTTGAAAAGGCTTCAATTGAATGCCAAGGTTTTTGTTGGCAGTTTTGAATAGGGAACACTGGGGTTGGGGGGGGGGAGAATTATTCCTCTTTGTTCCCAATGGTACCAGCTTCCCTGGTGACTGCAGAAGAAGATTTGTAATATTGTGTTTATACAAATCAAACAGGCATCCGTCTCCCCCTAATACTTGAAATCAAACCCATTTATCTAAGTACACATTGGAATCTGTGACGAAATACTTGTGAGCATAAAGAAGTAAAAAACATACTTTAAAATTTAATATAGTCCACAGAAAACATACAAGAGAGAGAGAGACTCACTTTGTTCAATTTTAACGTGGCTAACCAATCTTGTGTTCAAAGTGCCCTTGTAGCCAAGGTTGAAGATGTAATGCACATAACCATGAGAAAGGAACAGAGAGATGAAGTCATGGCTTGCAGCACTATCTAAATTTTGAGCAGAATAGAACACCAATCCACTTTCAGAAAACGGTCTGACGGCAAGCTGGACATCGGTGCTATACTTGATGTTCTCATTGGGCAGTGAAAGGTAGGAATCGTCACCGTTGAATGATGGAAGATGGATGGTGACATCTAGATCACAACACAAAGACATTTCAAGAGATTAAACTCTACAAATTTGCAGCAGATGCAGATCGGCACAGCCACGACTGCAATTATGAATTCTGATGTACTGAGTATTTGCAATCTTTATCATGTCACTTTACATATGAAAATACTTGCTTTGATCACATAAGTTGCCGACAAAGCCAAATGCGCATTCACACCTGTAATCGACACCCACAGGAGCACACTTTGAATTTGAAGAGCATTTGTGGTTTCCAGTAGAACAGGGTGTTTCTGCTTCTTCGCACAAACGACCGACAAAACCTTTGGGACAGTTACATCTGCAATCACAAGAAGAATAAAACCTCAGGTGAAGAGTTAATCAATGATCAGATACTTTTTTCAAATGATCAATTTTGCTTCACTATAGCACAGGGTGTGGCAAACCTCAAATGCACCAGAAAGCCAGCATGCTGTCAGTGCCGTCTTAAGGCATGGGCCCACCCGGGCACGGCCCGGGGGCCCCAAGAGAAAAGGGGCCTCACAAAAATGAGATCCGGTTGAAATTTACGAGAATTTGCCTGGTAGGGCCTCAGAAAGATCACTTGGCCCGGGAGCCCATGATGCTCTTAAGACGGCCCTGCATGCTGTGTGTGTTAGGAGTGGGCCCTATTAAATGATATTATGTGGGCAATTACGTTAACAGAAACAAATTGAGGAACAAAATTTCTGAAGAAAGTCTCATTTATGTTGCCAAGACTAACATCTAAATTTATATTTGGAATTAAAAAATATAGAAAAATTCGAAATTTGATTACATTTCTGGCCAAAGAATAAATAGGAAACATTTAGGAGCATGTATCCAGCCTATGGTCTGCCAGAGGTAGGTTTATGGTTTTGCAGCTTGTGGGCTACACAAACTTGGCTGCCCTTCTTCTATTATAGTCTAATTTTCTTGGCCATTTACCAATCAAATTTGCTGCCCTGGGTTATAGCCTGATTTGCCCCCTATGAAGCACTTCTGTCTCTAAGTAATTATTTTGCTCACTCACTGACCTGGTCTCTTGCTCTCAAGGTCACTCGTTTGGTCACTCACTGACGTACTCCCTTACTATTATCTAGAGCAAGGGGTCTTTGACCTTTCAGACACTGCAAGCCACATTAAAACTTCCCATGAAGCCTGTGGGCATAGACACGTATAGAATTGAAAGTATAGGGGTGGGCACGATGATTGTTGGCAGCTGGGGGGGGGGGGAGAGCACAATATGTCAGTTCATATATACAAATACAAGGCAACAACAGGCGAAATGCCCAACGAGGTGACTGAGGAGAAAGATGCCCATAACAAATATGGATGTCATATATTTCTAAAATACAGCAACCCCCTAATCCCATTGAAAATTTTCAACACTTCGATCATATCCCACCGAACCCTGTATACGCATGTACATTAGATCAGTCAGCTTTGCCTCTGAGGCTGTGGGGAGGAGGATTTTTTCACACTGTCTAGGCAGAGACAGATTCATGGTTTTTCCTACTGTGGGGAAAACATTTTGGTAAAAAAACTAGCAAAGTTCTTTCTTTTTGGTGGTGAAATATATTTGAAATCGATCAGAGAAACAATATAAATACATTAGAAAAATATTTAAATTTGAGGGTGCTTGTTGGGCAGCATATTTTTCTATGTAACAAGCACTCTTGAACGAATGTCTCTTGTACTTCTATGCCACATGCAGGAGTAGATCTAGAGTTAGCTGTTGGGGGAGAGGTGATTTTACAAATTGTAAAAGGGTGACCATACGCCCCCTGAATTTTCTAGGACAGTCCCTCATTTTTTATATTTTTTCTCATTCTTTAGTGGCCGTTTTCTTGAATTTGTTATTTAATCAAAAATATTGATACAGGTAATTTTCAATAGATTGATTAAAGGCAATATTATCATATAGAAATTATTAAAATTTCATTATTATCGCATTGGGGGCAATAATGCATATTTCGCTTATTGAGCAGAGCCCCCCCCCCATAGATCTGCACCTGATCACGCGTGACCCACAGGCTGCAGTTGGACACCCCTGCCATAAAAAAATTTAAAAACAGATAGAAAGAGATTACCTCTTGGGTGAAAGAATGCACATAGGAGAAATACAACGTGGATACATTCACAAGTCAATTTGTCAATGTCCTGGCAATTAATTTCACACTGGGCCCAGAGTCTAGTAAAGGTAGCCCTGGCACTTTGCAATACATATGAAAGAACCTAAACTGACAGCAGAGATATCGAAAAGCAAGATGGTCAAGTATCCTGTTATAAGACCTTCCTGCTCTCTGTGAAGAGACTTCTTCAAGTGGGAGACCAAAATATTGATTCCTATAGCAGTGCACAAATTAATTTATAAATGAAGTTTTTGGCATTTATGCTGCTAAAAATTATGTGTTTCAATGAACAAAGGGCTTGTGACATTTCAAAGAGCATCTTTATTAGTTACATGTGCTGAGACACCTTCAATCGTCATAATATGTATAGAAGAGAAACTGAAACCACTAGTAAATTTCTCTCCTCACAACGTACCTGAAATCAGAACTGCCAGCATTCATGCAAGTACCTCCATTGTAACATCTGATCAAGGCACATTCGGATATGTTGCATTTTCCAACGTTACGGCCGTCGATAAGATCACTGCTAGAGATGCTTCGAAACATCCTGTTTGGACTATTTCTTACTTGTACATCCAGTATGCAGCCTGTAAGTAATAGAAGAGGGAGCTAAATAACTTTATACTCACTCACAAACATTTTGGTCTACAAAGATAAAGAAAGCGTTGAACAAAAACAGTAAAGTGTATTCAGAATAATGTAAAAAATAATGCATCACACATGCACCATGGCCGGCTCAACAATTTAGCAAACCTAGATACAGCATCTATGCATAGCAAAGAACATAAATTTCATTAGACTTGTAGTCCGGGTCCCACGTAGGTGGGAACAGGCGAACCCTGGGGGATCAAATTTCACCCTATAACCTCATCTTCAACATTAAAAAGAGGCATCACAATGAGAGTTTGGCCCGGCTAACCAAGCACCTAGTTGCAGCCCTGCTTGATCCCAAATTGAAGGTGCTTCAAATAACTAATGTGTTGTGAATTTAACAATATTCTCTATGAGAAATCGAAAATGCAAAAGCTTTGTGCAAAAATGGGTGCTGTGATTGCTAATGATTGATCAAAAGCAAATGCAAAAACATTTCAAAAGAAAATTTGTCCATGTTGGCAGTGCCATCTTAATGCATGGGCCCAGGGACCTCAAGAGAAGGGGCCTCACAAAAATAAAATGTGGTTGAAATTTGAGAATTTGATGGGTAGGGCCTCAGAAAATTCACTTGGCCCGGGGCCTATGATGATCTTAAGATGAACTTGAATGTTGGCTCATAACCATGCTCATAAGACTTTTTCATCAATTTTTTACCACTAGATTAAACATGGACTGCCACAAACCCCACTGTACATCAGAGTTAAAACAACAGTCAAAGCAGTGTATAGAGCATCGAGAAACAAAATCAAACAAGGAAAAGGCTGTTCTGTCTGCTGGAAAAATTATGGTCATATTTTTTGGGATTCTCAAGGCATTGTCTATATAGACTACTTCTAGAAGGGTAAGGCAACAATTGGAGAACATTATGCCATATTTCTGGAAAATTTGAAAGAGCAGCTGAAGATGAAACAACCAAGATTGATGAAAAAAAAAATCCTATCTCACCAAGCTAATGCCCCAACACACAGATATACCACTGCAATGGCCAAATTGCATGAATTATGATTTGCACCAATCTCTCATCCACCAAATTATATGGATTTGCCCCCCACGTGATTTTTATCGTGCTCCCAATAATTGTTCCCAATAATTATCGAAAAAAATTGCTCAAAAAATGAAGAGGCCATTGCAGCTGTAAGTTTAGCAATGTAAAATTAGCTGTAGTTAGAGAAATTTTCTGATGGTGCAACATACTTTGCATAACCGGTATGTGTTTGTTTTGTGAAATAAATTTCTGGCAGACGACAATCAGGAATGACACTGAATTTTTTATACAAATATTTATTACATTAAATTTATTTTAATTACAATAAAAATCGATCGATAATTTCCGGAAATGATAATCATGATGTAAGAATTTTGAATGTCTACGTCTCAATAAGATTTAAGTCGAAATATCACAGCCACTATTGAAATCTGTCTCACCAATGCGATAAAAGGAGAAATATCCCCACATGACTAGAAAGTTTGTTATGTCCATGTTAAAGCACACGAAGTCATCACCATTCTCACCACCTAGAATTCACCACACACGGGAACCATCCACGGATGGACCACATTGCGGGAACCTGATTACCGCAAGCACGGATCTAAGCAGCTGTTACATCTTGTCATAGGCATGAAGATTGTTCTTTAAGAAACTGGCAAAACGGTCATGAAATACACCACTGACACAATCATCTCCACAAACCAGCGAAACAGCGATCGGAAAGTCAGCAATTGGAGAAGCTGCGATCGAAAAGTAATCACAGCATCACTGCTCATCCTTCTGTTACACTTCCACGAGGCACCTTTATTGTGAGTTAATTCATACTGCAAAAACAAAGTGAGAGCCAGAGGATAACATGCAACTGACAACCGGTATTTGAGGGAATTTCTGACCACCCAGGGTCACCGTATCCAATCAGAATTCAAGAAATAACACCCAAATTTGCATAACACTTAAGATTGTTTAACTGTTAACTCAAATCTGGCAACAGTGTGAAAATCAGCCACCATCCTCGAAACATGATCATCGAGACCAATCTCAAACAAAGCAAAAAGGTAAATATTCAATAAATATAACAAGATTGAAACTAAAAATAGCATCTCTGCTGGGTCGGGTCGTAACATAGATATGTTACAATGGGATAAAGAAAGTTCACCATCATTGAAAAAAGTGTGCGGAGCTTGAAGGAAACTATAATAAAAAATAAAATACAGAATGTTTCAAAAAGAATCATCCAATTTCAAAAAATTATAACTATTCAGTTTTTAATCCGTTTGATCAAATAATATACAGGTAGAAAGAAGGAAATCTCGAGTTCATGCAGTTGCCGACAGGTAGCGCTAACGTTCTTCCTTTGGCCCCACTTCAGTGTTTGTCAAGATGGCGAATGCACAACAGAAATCGTTTTGTGTTCTAAGCTTTGTGAAGTGTGACAACTGTAACAACTGTTTATCATGTTTTATTGTGACAATACCGTGGTGTTCAACTTCTTACCGATCAGAGCATTAGGTGATGATATAAACAAGTCTGAGACACGGGTTGTGCGTGTGTAAAGGGAAGTCCATTGGCCGTCCATGTCAGATGAAAATGTGGAGCACATCCGACAGAGTTTTGCACGTAGTCCACAGAAATCCACTCACAGTGGATGCAAACTTGGTCGCAAAAGTTTGGGACAAATTTAACTACCATAGACATGTGCCATGCATCCCACGGTGGACATATTGAGCACCTTTAATTTGGTTTTTTTTTTTAAAAAAATTATGATTAGCCATGTCATATAAAATTGATCTTAAGCATCCAAGTGTTCAATATTTTTCGTAATGTACGCATTTCAAATCAGGTGATTTTTTTGAAACACCCTGTAAACTTTTTTTAAAAAAAAGTAAACACAATTTTTTACCTTACTCAAATGAAGCTCATGTTTCTTCGAACATGTTGTTGACTATACTGTTCACAAGAGCACGACTCAGCAGAAAAAATTAATTATACCTTTATCAAGTTTTAATGATCACACTAATCGCATATCACTAAGATGTTAATTACCTTCAAAACTCACAAACTGCTTCAGTTCCCTTGGAAGACTACTTGAATTGAAACTCTGATGACCCCCAGTGTATAACATGGCTGGATGGCTAGAAATACCAAACTGTCCAGAGGCTATGCCCATTATCTTTGGCTGGGAATCTAATTCGAGCCAACTGTATCGTTGATGTTTTCCTATGACGAATCGATGAACGGGATCTCCAACTTGTAGGGTGTGAATGCTTTTCAGTATTCTAGTAACTGCAAAAACGTGAGAAAAAGTCATATGCACAACTAATTTAAACCTTGTATTTTGATACAAAATGAAAACAGGGTCTTATACGAGTTGTAAAATATTTAAACTATCCATGTCATTCTACCTGAACCGAAGTTGAAATAATATGATATGAACCCATTCTCCAGAACAACAGCGATGAATTCTTGAGGTGTCATATTATTGCCTGAAAATAACAAAATATATGAAAGCAATTATCTTATAATATCAGGCTCATATAATTTTTAATCAATGTTCAAGTGTTTCTTCTGTTGGGGCAATGGCAGTATCCACCTACGGTACATTTCATATATGTTCAACTCATGGCCCACAGGCCAAATGTGGTCATTGAAACCATCTGACGTGGCTTGCAACCTCAAACCCAATTTTGCAAAAATGAAATAAGCAACACATTCACAGATCATTGTGAGTGACCTGTGGCGTACTTGCAGATCATTTAAGTGACCTGCAGGAAATTTTAGAGTTCACTTAAGTAACCTGCGGCATTGTTACAGATTGCTTAATTAAATGGCCTGTGTGACATGTTTTCAAATCAATGTGAAGTGCCCTTCACTCTCCTAAAAATTGAACACCCATGGTGTATTTTGTGATTTTGTGTGACAGAGCATTTTTCACCATGCATGGTACAGTAAGCATACAGCTTAGAGAGAATAGTGCTAGTCGGGGGGGGGGGGACCAAAGTGACAGAACAATGGATTTGGCCATCTTTTTCCCTTTTCGGGGGGGGGGGGGGACCAGACCCCCAAGTGTCCCCCCCCCCCCCTCGCTACGCCCTTGATTTCTAGCAAGGAATCCCATTTTAGTTGCAAAGGATGGAGATGACAAATCAAAGTGAGACTATCTCACTATCACTATAAAGTTCAAAAGACTGGAATAGCCAGTAATAAAAATGCACTACTTCCAAGCCATTATGAACAATGACAACAAACAACCAATCAGAATGCAGTGAGATCACAAGCAGATGTTCACCTTTATTTTAAATATAGCACCTGGAAAAGATTACACAAACTATCATTCTGTGAACTGCCTGGGGTCTTTAACCGTTAACACATTGAGCCTACATCTGACATTTTAATGAGGCCAACGGGCCACTACCAAAGAGCTTGTGGACCAGGCGCTGCATGAAGAACCGTGATTTAGTCTATCACTGGCCTATGCAAAGGGGGGAAGGCCCCCTTTCCTTCAGCTGACATATTAGTATTTTTTTGCAGTGAAAAACGAAACCTCCCTCCCCTTTGAAATAATGCTACATATGCACTTCATCCACATTCCTCTGCTGAACTTCTAAGGAATTGGTACACGTTGGAATGTGTGTGCATGTGTTGTGAACCTAACGAGAAGTTTATTTCTGTATAATGCTTGCGATAGCACTGTCATTTATTTTTTGAACTAATGAGTGAAGTGTAATGATTGAATATTTGTACCATTGTAGGTAGAGGTGCATTTATGGTTTTGCCCCTCATGGGATACGTGAGATTTCGTCACCCTTCTCCCATTCTAGTTTAATTGTCTTGATTACTGATCAGCCTCCCCCCTCACCCGCAAGTACACCCATGGCTTTAAGTCACTCTTTTAATCATTTGATAATTTTTATCACACCACGGTCATTTTCTGCACACAAGGGCTAATTAGACCGGGACCTACAATTTATTGCTGATTCCGAATGGCAGGCTTGTTTTTATACCCATCGATAGGTTGGTGTGATAACCTTTCAATGGGGACTACCTGCGGAAGCAATTGTTTCCGTGGTCATGTCACCGTTTCTGTTGTACCCCTGTGGCAGGAAAGTTTTCTGACAAGGACAAACCAGGTATTAGACTCGTGACACCTCTAAACATCCTTTGGTACTTTAGGCGAACAAATATCTTATCGACCTGGGCTACCGCGCCCTCACTCTTTTAATCATTCATATGCTTGTACACTCGCTCTGTTTTGGTAACTCACATACTTGCACATGTTCTAGGTCACTCTTTTGGTCTCTCACTGACATGGTTTCTTGCTTTATAGATCACTCTTTTGATCATTTACTCATTTACATATGCTTTAGACCATTCACACGCTGGTTCACACTCCAGTTACCTCACTGACCTAGTCCCTTGCTCTGTAGGTGACTCTTTTGGTCATTCAAAAGTCACACACTGACCTGGTCCCTTACTGTTTTGCAGAGATGGATTTATTTAAGGTTGTGCAAATTTTTCCACCCTTCTTCTATTAGACCAATTTTCTTGGCCACACATTTCTCAAATTTGCTGCCACCTGTAAATACGCCACTTGTTGTACGCCTGTTGCTCTCTGTGGTGAGGCTTTTTAACAGAAAAATCAGCTAATATTCGCATCTTGAAGTTGGAAACCACAGAAAACAAAATTCAGCCAACTGCCAGTGGAGTTTGAATCAGACCCTCATTTTACATATGCTATTGCAAAATGTAAAATTCAATTCTGACTGATGCCAGATTTGAACTGCCCTATCAGTGACAGTTATGCCACCACTGTGGTGGTTGAGTGGTCAGTGATGAACCCACATCATGAGGTCTTGGGTTCAAACCCCCCTCCCTCCGTTGCCACAATGGTGGTCGGCTGAAGTTGGTTTCCTGTGGTTCCCAACTTCAAGCCCATCTCCCTTTTTAATAAGTCTCGCAACAAAGAGCAACACACCTACAAACAAGTACAAATGTAATTCAATCATTACACTTCATTCACTTCACTTCTGAAACATAGATTGCAGCACTGAAAATCAGACACAACACTAGGTACACACTCAGACTATTAGGTACATGCACTTACACTTCTGGCACAACTCACTACTCACTAGGTAGTAAATTGCCTAAAGATGGCAATAGCCATCTGGTTTGTGCTCAGTTTGAAAGAAAGTGGCAGTATGCCAATGTAGTTGGACCATTAAGAGGTGAATTTCCCAGGCCATGGCTCCACAGTCTAAATGTTTATAGTCGCCGCAGTGGTGGTCAGTTGAAGTTGGTTTTCGATGGTTCCTAACTTTGAGATGTGAATGTGAAGCAATCTCCCCATTAAAAAGTCTCACCACAGAGAACAACAGGCCACAAGAAGTACAATTATTCAATCATTACACTTTATTCATAGTTAAAAAAATTTATGGCAGCACTATAACAAGCATTACACAAAAACAAACTTCACGTTACGTTCAAAACACATACATGAACATTCCAACATTTACCAAATCGTTAGAAGTACCGAAAAAAAAAACATGGACAAGGTGCATGTGTGGTTTAGTAGTAATCTGAATGCCGCTTTACTGGATGGTGCATAGTGAAGTCCATACACACCCTTTTAATCTTATTTTTCTGATTCAGTATAAAAATAAATTTTACGCAGACAATATAGTATCAAAAGTATATCAACAAAGAATTATACATATTACTGTAATTTTTCCTTGATGTGATAACAACAATAAACGTGAACAGGGTACGCATTCTGACAGCTGAGAGATAAAATGTACATTGAATTTGAGTAAATATGATGCCTATCTATTCAGCGTACATAATTAAATTAACCATTAAAATAAATTTTTTATGATACATTCAGATTTAGATACAAATTATTAATAGTCTGTGGCCAGTCATACCTTCCTGAGCATGGAACAGCAGCAGAGATTTCTGCTGAAGATGGCTTGTCGTAAAGGCTACACGTATTTCCATGTGATATCCGTAAAACCACTGGTGATACGACGAATACGAGGAATAACCTGATATACTCCCACGGAACATTGCGTATCTGATTTCAATGTCTATAATGAGAACCGAACATAAATTTTGAATCCACGGGCGATTGGGAATACAAACAAAATATTTCATGTCCTGCTAAGTGATATTTAAATATTAATGCACAGAATGTTTGTAAACTACTTAGAAAAAAAAATTAGAGGAGCTGATAGTACACCCATCAAGCCAAACAATTTTTGCAATGAAACCTATGGTTTGCAATCCACTCAGAGCATCAGAAAAGTGTAAATTAAATTTACCTCTTTCATGTTTCAACAGCGAAAAAAAAAGATGTAACAAAATCACAAGTTACAAAATCCTGTGCAGATAAGCAAAAGACTCAAAGGCAGGGAGTGGCTCTAGCTCACCTGCTGCTCGGGTGCAACCTGGCAAACCCTCTCATGGACTTCTGGTGTTATACTGATATTGTTTTTCCTGTTCTTTCAAACCGAGCACAACTCAGGTCTATCACCATTTATGGGTGATTTACTACCCAGTGAGTTGTGGCAGAAGTGTAACTGTATGTGTACCTAACAGTCTGAGTGTGTATGTAGTGTTGTGTTTGATTTTTCAGTGCTGTCATCTATATTTCAGAAATGAAGTGAGTGATGTGTTATGATTGAATTACATTTGCACTGCTTGTAGGTCTGTTGCTCTCTGTGGCGAGACTTTTTAAAGGGGAGATAGGCTCGCATTCGCGCCTTGAAGTTGGGAACCACAGAAAACCAACTTCAGCCGACCACCACTGTGGCGACGGTGCGGTTCGAACCTGGGACTTTGTGACACGAGTCCGTCACTATGACCACTCGATCACTACAGCGTCACTGATCTTGTCTGCTGCAACAAGGATTTTTGTGACTAGATCTTCCCGCAGAGTCTATAAATGTGCACTATCATGTGCCTCTACAAAAAGTCCAGTGGCTTTAGGTCTGGTGAGCATGTAGGCCATGCCCAAAGGTTCATCACGCCCAATCCACCATCTGGGATGTATGGCATTCAGGACATATTAGGTAGCTGTACCAAAATATGCTTGGGCTCCATAATACAAAACCATGTGTTTCCCTGTGTGGCAGAGCAGAAATGACATCAAAAGTGAGGACTTGTACTTGTTGGACGTGTTTCAAAGTTTAGCTTTTCTCTCACTCTGAGTGGATTTTGACCATAGTTTCCATTGTAAGTACTGTTCGTCTTGATAGGTACTAGCATCCCACCAAGTTTTTCCAAACAGTTTACGAACACCTTGTATGATTACTGCATAAAGAATATTTTTGCATTTTATCAACACAGTGTTCTCACCCTTTTCGCAATTTTGTCCACTCTTGCCATATGGGCATAAGCAAATATATCCATGACGAATATCTGTTAGACAGGTGCCCCCATTTATGCAAGGGTTTGTGCTGCATGTTCTGTGCTGGCATAAGGGACCAGAAAACTCTGACGGGCAGACGCAGATCCAGTGGTCTTGAAAGCTACCAAAGGAAAGGGTATAAAAAATATATCACCAACTTTTCTTGTATGACAGGTAAATTTTACAGTATAGACCTACCTGCACAGGGTAATGCTATATTTTTTCAAAAACATTGTTGCATGCAAAGTCGAAGGAAAAGTCAGTGTCACCTGCTAAAGGAAAGGTTCTTGGCTATAGTTCTCTAACAACAAGATATGTGTGAATACCCCTTCGAAAGTGGAATTATTTCATAGGTCTATTTCTACTTCGGGTAGGTTTTTTTTGTTTACTTTGTCTTTTTGTTTGTACTTTGTTTCTACATCGTCTCCACAAAAAAATAAAAACATCAGTTTTTGTCCCAAAATTGATTCTATTGCTTTCTTAGTGTCATTTTGCCTTGGCCCTACAAAGCAATTCCAGGATGCCAAAATAGTGCGGGAACATGGGCGGAGACAAAGGAGGGGGCAATGACCCCCCTGTAGTGTTAATGATGGAGCCAACTGATCTAAATTGATATGAAATAACATCATGCTCCCCCTCCCTCAACCTTTACATCAGAGCTGGACAAGTCCTGGGTGCAGGGTATCTTTAGAGCATCATGGGCCTGCGGGCAAACTGATTTTTTTGAGACCCCACCAGGCAAATTCTCGAAAAGTTTAGCTGGTTCTCATTTTTGTGAGGCCCACATTTTCTTGAGGCCCCCAAGCCATGCCGGGTGGGCCCATGTGTTAAGACAGCACTGCCTGGGTGTCAAGTTGCCATAGGTGACTAAAAAATTGGTATTGGTGTCTAAAATTTATTTGTGTAGTTAGCAGGCAGAGAGCAGCACAAAATGTTTGGAATTTGAAGTAGAATATTTGTAACATGAAAGAGGGCCACTATACCCCGCAAAAGTCAAAAGAAGCATTATTTTCGACCTTTGTCTTGAGGTAAAAAATTTTTCTGGCACCTATTTTTTTTGGGATTTGTTCTGTTCTGCTTTATCATTGTGTCCCCTCCCCCAACCTTTAAAGCTTATCTCCACCAATGAGAGAAAGCCAACAAATTGCTGAACTGATTCTTAAGACACTTTTCCGATAAAAAAAAAGATTGTCTGATGTCCCGTAACCAAATTTAATAAAAAAATGCTAGAGTGATAGTAAATGAATGATGACATTCATTTCAACCTCAGTATCTGACTTTGTGTTGTGCATGTGTGGTCAGACATATTACTGTTTCATTTTGGACCTTTGTCTTGAGGTAAAAAATTTTTCTGGCACCTATTTTTTTTGGGATTTGTTCTGTTCTGCTTTATATAATCATCATTGTGTCCCCTCCCCCAACCTTTAAAGCTTATCTCCACCAATGAGAGAAAGCCAACAAATTGCTGAACTGATTCTTAAGACACTTTTCCGATAAAAAAAAAGATTGTCTGATGTCCCGTAACCAAATTTAATAAAAAAATGCTAGAGTGATAGTAAATGAATGATGACATTCATTTCAACCTCAGTATCTGACTTTGTGTTGTGCATGTGTGGTCAGACATATTACTGTTTCATTTTGGACCTTTGTCTTGAGGTAAAAAATTTTTCTGGCACCTATTTTTTTTGGGATTTGTTCTGTTCTGCTTTATATAATCATCATTGTGTCCCCTCCCCCAACCTTTAAAGCTTATCTCCACCAATGAGAGAAAGCCAACAAATTGCTGAACTGATTCTTAAGACACTTTTCCGATAAAAAAAAAGATTGTCTGATGTCCCGTAACCAAATTTAATAAAAAAATGCTAGAGTGATAGTAAATGAATGATGACATTCATTTCAACCTCAGTATCTGACTTTGTGTTGTGCATGTGTGGTCAGACATATTACTGTTTCATTTTGGACCTTTGTCTTGAGGTAAAAAATTTTTCTGGCACCTATTTTTTTTGGGATTTGTTCTGTTCTGCTTTATATAATCATCATTGTGTCCCCTCCCCCAACCTTTAAAGCTTATCTCCACCAATGAGAGAAAGCCAACAAATTGCTGAACTGATTCTTAAGACACTTTTCCGATAAAAAAAAAGATTGTCTGATGTCCCGTAACCAAATTTAATAAAAAAATGCTAGAGTGATAGTAAATGAATGATGACATTCATTTCAACCTCAGTATCTGACTTTGTGTTGTGCATGTGTGGTCAGACATATTATCGTTTCATTTGCTAAGCAACCTGTGGAGTGGTGTAAAGAATAATCTTGATGCAGGTAAAATAGATCAGTAAGGTCATATTTTTGATTAATACTTGTCTCTCCACCCCCAAAAATGTCACTCATTGTGTGCTGAAATTTATGTTTACAGGTTAAAACCTTTTATTTTCCAATTTTATTGTTTACAGCAGGGGTGCAAAATCTCTGGTCCACAGACCAAATGCACCCCACAAAGGAGTTGCATCCAGCCTTTGAAAGTTGTTTTGGAAGAAAAGTGTCAATACATGCAACCCGATAAATACATAGGCTGACCACATTTCTTTTATAAAAATACAGGATATCGCTTGAAAGTTAGAAAATGATTGAAAATGACAGTTGTCATTTACATGCAAGAGTGATCACTGATGGATGGTGCCTTCATTTCCCACCTAACTCCACCGGTTGGAAATTGTCATACGACAATATATGACTGGAGTTGGTGTGCGGTAAAGTATTTGTCATTTACAGCAAAGCATGTAAAATTGACAATTGCAACCAAAAATAAAAAAATTGGCAAAGACAAGTGAAGTTACTTCATTCATAGTTAGAAAAACTGATGGCAAATGGTGGCACCACACACAACAAACATTACACAAAACAAACTTCACGTCAGGTTCATAATACGTACACACATATTCCAGCATATACCAATTTGTTAAAGGTTCCACAGAGAAATATGGACGAGGTGAATGTGAGGTTTAGTAGCAGTAGTGAAGTTATTATTTAAGATGGAGAATATTGTGTGAAATGCAAGTAAAGTTATCATTTACAACATAAAAAATTGTCAGAGACAAAGAAAATTCTCAGTTGCAGCCGAAAAAATTAACGAAAGGCAAGTAAAGTTGTCATTCACTGTATTTTAACATGTATAGGAAACCCCCGGATTTTGTGATCTTAAAATTTGGAAAAAAGTTGACAACGATTTTTCTATAATTTTATACATGCATAAGGGAACCCCCTCCCATTTTTGGCCAAAAAGGAGTTTCTTATACAAGTTAAAATACAGTACAAATAAAAAAATTATTAAAGGCTAGTAAAGTTGTCAGTTACAGACAAAAATATTTTCGAAGGATAGTGAAGTTGCTAACCAACCCTAAAATTGCTGCTAAAATTATCAATCGCAGAAAACTGTGGGTACTGAAAATCAAAATGCAATTTTGACCAAAAAAATGTACGTGCTTGACAAATATGTGAGATTAATTATCATAATATAGTCATATAAATATGTTCGAGCCATAGTTATCACAACATAATTCATATCATGAAAATAATTTTAACTCTTGATTTCAAAAACTCAACTAAGCATCCTTGAAAATCAAGGTAAAAAATGGACTTTTTATCAAAAAAGTTTGGACGGCCAAAATTACAGGATTATCCCATAAAATATGGATCATATGGATACTTTTCTATACAAGTTTCTGGTCTGCGAGCGGCATGAATCACGCATGTCTGGCCCACACTACTAAAAAGGTTGTGCACCCCTGATTTAAAAGGGGGTCTAAGAACTTATTTGAAGCAAAGTTCGGCAGACACTTAGCAGGAAGTGGATGGTTACAGATTCATTTGATCAACACAAAATTTGAAAGCAAATTCTTGACAGAGCGATAAAATTCCTTGTCACAATTTCTCACCATAAAACAACAAAAGCCAAACTTTAGTAATTTAACAAATGGCACTGTTCCATCAAACTTGTATACTCTTGAGGTTTATTTGTTTGCTTCATAATCGTCCAACAGCATTGTAAGACAGACGGGTAACTCTTGCTTATGTTTAATGCATTATTATTGCATTTCTTTGACATAGGTTCCACATAGTTTGACAATATTCCTTGTGACTGAAATTTGAGTATTTTGTGGATCAAATTTGATTCAATAATTTCTTTATTTCGCCCCTGTGAGTACTGTGACTGTTTTTAGGGGAGGAAAGCATCCTTTAGCAGTCAAATGGGTATAGAGCGACTTTCTTTTGCATTTGGTATTAGTAATGACAAACTTACTTTTCACATGTAGCTCCATTTAAGCATGGATTTCTGTAGCATGCACTGTCAAAACATTCTGTGATGTCAGTACCATCTTTAGCGTCTCTGAGTACATCTCTTTCTATTCCATTAATCTTGTAAGAAAAACAAAAAGTTTTCACCATTAATGATAAGGATCACAGATCTTTAATATAATTTATGCATACGTTCTGAGCATTGCTTGAACTTATCATGCAGCTAAATCAATGGATCTCAAAGATTGTGTCATAGGTCCCAGTTGTGTCACCGAACTTTTTTCAAGGGTTTTCCACCAAGTTAAGTCTGTTGATGTGTTTTAAGCATAACGATTGGTAGGAATCACACTTAGTACAACTGACATGAGAATATTAAGAATAATGACTGTTGCAGACAAGGGAGCTGCTGGTAAATGATTGCTAATTAATCCAAAGGAGCCTCAGGTAAAGGATGACTAAGTAAGGTCACAGGTAAACATGGCTAATGCCACTGGTGAATGATAGCAAAGTAAGATAAGTGGCGAATGATGGTTAAGTAGTGTCACTGGTTATTGATAGCTAAGTACAACTACTGGTAAAAGATGGCCAAGGTAACATCCTCAAAAAATTATGAAAAAATCTAGTACATTCGTCTCACTTATAAACACATAAAAATAAAAAATTAATGGCAGAGTGCAATTATTACAGTCACAAAAAAATATTAAAACGCAGGAATGAATATTAGGAAGCAGGGCCGGAACTAGAGGGCCGGGGGGGGGGGGGAAACAACAAATGAGAGTGACAAAAATTAGGAGGCGGCTAATGTGGGGGGAACAAAAATGCCATTATAAAATCATATTTATAACGTTTATAAATTATTGAATTTCACCATGGCGGGAGCAGCTAAATCTTCCCCCCCCCCCTTTTATTTTTATTCATTTTTGGCAGTTTTCCTTTTTTTTAATTTAAAATTTCTTTATACGTAATTTCCCAAATAAAAAGTAAAAAGAATAATGATCATGGACCCCCCCCCCCCATGAGAGTGGAGCTGACAGGGCTCCAGTCTGGGACAATTACTAATTTTTTTTGGTTTTTTCATGCTATAAATTCACTATAGAAGGACCTGTGAAAAGTTTGGCTTGGTAGGGGGGTGGAGGACAGCGCTAAAGATTTCAGGCTAGGGGCTCCTCAAGGATGTGGGGACCATGGTGACCACCTCCCTATTTTTGAATTTCACATGTGTATAATACTTTACATTAAAATATTAATAAATTTGTCTTTTTATACAAAATAAATAATTAAAGAAACTTATTAAAAAACTTATTTAAACTTATTTAAAAGATTTTGATTTTGCATTTTTGTTTGTTGTTTTTGATGTAATCTATGCAACGTTTTGTGTTGAAATGATTTTTAAATTACAGCGAGACTGATTTTTCTAAAAATTAGGAACATTCGGTTGTTCTGAACAGTCTGAATTTTTCATATTTTTTAATGGAAGAAAAGAGGAAATATTTCAAAGATTATGTAATCATATATTTATGATCATATATTTTGTAACACAACACAATTTCTTCTTCCTTGTTCTTAAGAGGAACTCATTTTCAAAATTTTTTTCATGTGAGATTCAAATAATTATGACTTTATACAATAAGTAAAATTATGCAGCGTGTATGTTCTTTTCCCCTCCAAGAAAATATTACCATCAACGTAAGAATTTATCAAGCGAATGCAATGAAGACAAGGATGAGCCGCGCGTGTGTGCGACCTCATCACTTTTCAAATAAATGATGTATATTTCTAAAGAAAATATTGATTTCAATGAGCATGTTTGTCATGCCGATTTTAAAAAAAAGCAAAATATTCCACGTGTAAATATATATTACATATAAACATAAATTATGTTTCATTTTTTGTGGTTATTTTTTAACAGAATAATGTTTTCAGTTATTATTATATTTTATGAATTATTTTAATCAATTGTTTGCATATTTTGATTTATGTGGTTTATTTATGTTAGAGTTCAAGGAAATAGACTTTTTCTGCATATTATGATGAAGTGAACTCGGAAAAAAAGTTGTTTTGTCTATACCGGAAATTGAACCTAGGTCCTCTTGCAAACCAAGAACTGGGCTACACACCACATAAACTGCTAGACATGACTCTCTGCCTTCCTTATATACTATCCCCACTCTCAATTTTGAGTGCATTTGGTATAATTATTGTAAATATCACATCAAAACATTATAAAAAAAATTATAATAGTTCCAATATACAATTACATGTCTCATTATAAATGTGATAAAATTCCATTTTTGGTTTCATATATTTAGAAAAGAATAACCAAAAACATAGTTTTTAAATACGTAGCTTGAAGGGATTCATCCCCAGCCTACATTAACATTTCTCAAAATTATTAATTATTCAACGATTAAAGATTTAATTATATCTTAACATACGTGCAGTGTGCATCCCACTTTAACATTAAAAAACCGTCACGGAAATAATGCTGCCAGTGGAAAAATGTTTTTAACATGGAAAAAAATCTCAATGAATATTACAGAGAGTTGGGACCACTAAAATAAGTCATACTAAGCGGAATCTACTTTGATTAAAAAATGGTTATGATAGTCATTCTCTTAAAATATTTGATGGAGCATCAAAATTTTTGGGTTTTTTTCCATAATTCAAATAAAAACGGATTTAAAATGTTAACTTTTAATAGAATTTTCTAAAAAAACTTATTAAATTTACATAATCCCTGAGATTATAGACTATATCCCATTATTAATTCAATTTTCTGAGCTACCAATAAATAAGGAAATTTATCGATTGAATAGTTGGCTGCGATACCCAAA
Organism: Pholcus phalangioides; assembly: GCF_987345545.1. Classification (NCBI taxonomy): domain Eukaryota; kingdom Metazoa; phylum Arthropoda; class Arachnida; order Araneae; family Pholcidae; genus Pholcus; species Pholcus phalangioides. Next base: position 11,858,652 of record NW_028301613.1, read on the forward strand.
TATTGCTTCAAAGTTATTTCTTGTGAGAAATAATAACCAAGGCCGCAACTAGGGGGGAGCAGGCGGGTCTCGTACTCCAGGCGCTCGACCCAAGAGGGTGCAAACTTCATTCTGAAACCTCTCCTTCAACATCACAAGGGGGAGTCAAAATGCACGCTCGCCTTGGGTAACCGAACATCTAGTTGCGGCCCTGATAATAACCCCAATACGTTCGTATTACTGTATGTCATTTGGGGAAAAAAAATTGTGTATGGTGACCTCCGTTTTCAATGAAAAAAAACATGAAAATCCCAAAAGGTAAACAATGCAATTCCATAGTCAAGTCGTTTACTTCATCTAGCAATCCAATCAGCATCAAGGAATTCCATTGCCACTGCCGCCAAGCGAACACATAGTTGAACTAAGGATCGCTAAATCCATGGGTGGAGAATACCGAATTTTGTTTAAACTCTAACTAGGGTTAGATGATCCATGGTTTGATTCGCTGCACTGTGCATATGCCCCTAAGTCAAAGAAGCCACTGAGCCAAAAGTTCGAGAGCTGCTGACCCTGAACCACCTTTCCTGTCTATCCCCTATTGAGGTAATTTGCATGTTAAATCAATGATAATAAAAAAAACTTTACCTTCAGCGAAATGAGGCAGCCTTTAAGATAGGGAACCATATAAAGCCAGGGATTATTCTTCTCAAAATGAATTGGCAATCCGCCGATGTAAATGCGAGTGAAATGTGATACCATACGGCTATCTACAAAATGCTCTCCTCTCATGGGTGAAGAACCGTTGACCAATAGTTTGACACTGCATGTGGAGTGGGAGATGGCAGACATGACTGTTGTCCAAGTTACTCTGAAGTGAATATAAGTGAAATATTTTAGATTTATTTGAAGGGGAAAGAAAAATAACTCTGACAATAAGAGTAATAGTTCTAGCAATCTTAATTTTAGTTTTATTCTGAAACAAAATGTCAATTACAATCCTGGAAAACTGCATAAAGTTGTTTCAATAATTCATATCAAAAACAAATAAACATGAAATCATTCAGGTATATTGAATCATCTAGATACTGCAATACCCTATATCTGGCCACCTAACACGAATATTCAAGATGTGATTCCCTTCCTACCAAACCCCCACCTACCAACACTACCTACTTCCTACCAACACTCATACAAAGTGCAGGTGATGAACTAAAAACTGAAATTTTTTTTCTGCAGTCTCGTGGGTTTTGAATTGTTTCTAGTAGCACCATGTGAGGGGAGAGCAGGCAACCCGAGTCATTAAATCTTCCAGTTCCTTGGTCTCAGCCGCTACAGTGGTAAAGTAGTCATAGTGACAGACTCGCATCACGTGAAACTCGGTTCGAACCCCATCGTTGCCATGGTGGTGGTCGGTTTTCTGCGGTTCCAAACTTTAAGGCACGAATACGAGACGATTTCCCCATTAAAAAGTCTCAGAAAGTCATTAAAAGTCTGCCACAGAAAGCAACAGGCCTACAATGGTACAATTACTCAATAATTACACTTCACTCAGAAAAATTGACAGCAGATGGAAGTACAGTCGGTCCTCCGTATTCATGGTTTTTTTTTTTCTTTATTGGAAAATTTTTTTGACAACACTCAGCAATCGTTGTTCACGTGTTTTGTTTACAAAATTTGAGTTGTGCTTGTTTAGGATGGCTCATTCTTCTAAATCAGTGATTCCCAACGTGGGCGTTAACGCCCCCTTGGGGGCGATGGAAAGTTCCAGGGGGACGGTAGAATCTATGGGTATTTTTTTGGATCCTATGGGTTAGATTGCATTGGGGGGGGCGATGGGAGAAAAATATTTCTGAAGAGGGGGGGGGGGTGATGGGACAAAAAAGGTTGGGAAACTTTGTTCTAAATGGTACTAATAATGCTTTGAAAAGATAAATAAAAGTGAAAACTTGACAAGAAAAATTGGATATATTGACTATGCTTGGCGAAGTCAATACCTGATGTGGTCAGCCGGTGCGGAATAAACGAATCTATGGCGAGACATATCAGGAAAAAGGAATCTGAAATTTGTTCAGCCGTAGCCGTAGCTGCACCCGTGGTAGTAAAACTTTGCAACACCTATGGGATCCACGTATTTCACGTACAGAAAATATTTTTTTTTTTGGGTACAAGGCTGACACAAAAATGTATTCCAATTGATTGTAATATCAATTGAAAAGGGATCACAGAAAAGGAAAAATTTTATTCTTCCATAAGGAAAGGACTGGTGAAACGTCTATTTCATCAGAAATTTATGCAAGTAAAGGTTGTTTCATAGGTTTAAGAAACAATTCGGGTTGTGCAATGTAAAAAGCACTGGCGATCAAGCCTCTGCCGATCAGGAGGCGGCTAGAAAATTTCCAAAGACTTTATAAAAAATTATTGAAGAGAAGGGTTATGCACATCAGTAGGTGTTTAACGCTGACGAAACTACACTATTTTGGAAGAAAATGCCGCAAAGAAGTTAAGAAAGAGAAAAAAATGCAAGCTCCTGGTTTTAAGGCAAGTAGAGATAGACTTACTATGTTGTTTTGTGCAAATGCGAATGGGTACATGATAAAGCTCACCATTATTTTCAAATCTTCAAATCCGTGAGCATTGAAGGGAAGGATAAGCCAAAGCTCCCAGTATTTTGGATGAATAATAGACTATGAAAACACTTTTCCTGGATTGGTTTAAACAGTTTTTCGTTCTGGAAGTCAGGAGGTACAGTACCTTGATAGTGAATACATGCTATTCTCAAAGTTCTTTTGATATTGGGTTGACTGAGGAGGAGTTAATGCAGTTGACTGGTCCTGAAACTGAAGCAGCACCCGATGAAGAAGATCGAGATGAAGAAGTAGAAGTTCATCACAAGTAACATAGCGGAAGGGAATCGCAAGCTCAAATCAGCAATAGACTATTGTTATAGCATATAGATCTCTCTATTTTACGTTCTTCACATGTAGAAAAATTAGTAGAGGCAGCCTTGCCAACATACTCCAACATACTTGATGATATGAAGAAGACACGTCAAACATAAAAATCACAACATTCTTTCAGAAAATATCGCTAACAATCGCTGCACCCCCTCTTTTACTTTCCCTTCTACCTCTGCGTCACCCTGTTCTTTCTCATGATGTTCAATAAACGAGATATACAATAAAAAAAAACCTATGGTTTCTGTTATTCATGGATTTCAGTATTCGCGGTCACTCCCGGAACGTAACCCCCGTGAATACGGGGGGGGGGGGGCTGACTGTACTACACCAAACAAGCATTACAAAGAAACAACCTTCACTTCAGGTTCACAACACATACACATTTCAACATGTACCAATTCGTTAGAAATTTCGTATAGGAATGTGGACGAGGTGCACGTATAGATCAGTAGTAGTAGTAGTCCCTTGGTCTTTGGGCTACACGAGGTTGATTTGAGTATCTCACAATGGCAGGAGGGCCTTAGACAGGCACCTTCAACTGCTGACATACAACAGAAATTGTTTGTCTTCTCCCTCTCCTGAAGAAGCATGAATCAGAGATAGCACTGTAATGACTTCAGCTGCTGGGGTTGAACAACTTCTATAAATCAACTTTTATACAAGCATCAATAGACTCAACTATTCATGAAGATATGATGGTGAACAATTTGTTACGAGTGCTTCTTAACCCATTCCTACACAGCAGACTCATTTGAGAATAGCAAGGATTTGACTTTATATAATACTAGCTATAATACCCGGCGCTGCCCAGGTTTTCTTCCATGAGGCTGTTTGGATCACGTGATATCTCCCCCTTTCTTTGAGGGACATGCAAACCGTGTCTAAGTTAACCAATATGACGACTTCCTGAGCGACTTCATGAAATAAACAAATCTAGATTTAAAGAAACATAGAAACAAATATATTTTTTTCCTTTTTTTAAGGGGCGCTAGGTATTTCGATCCCCCCCCCTGAACTTTAATTTATCCATCTGCCTGTTTCAGCTTTCAAAAATGTTTAATTGAAGCTGTGGAATTTCTTCGATGTACTTTACGGGCCCATAATTCATTTTAAAACATTCTAAACTATATGAATTAATGCAGTTGAATATCAAAAGACAATACGGAGACATTATTTTTCATGCTTGAGAAGATATAAATAAAAAGTTGAAATCAATGTTATTGCATGAATGTCTAACTCAAAAGTAGGTCCGGCTAATTACTTCATTTTTAATCTGCTGGGCTTCGTTAAATGGGCTGTTTAATCTCTAAGCGACCTCAATATTTCAAAAATTGAGAATTCAATACAATTTTTAAAATTATTGATGGGGCGAAAAATCCCATTAATTTCCGCATTTCTACAGAAAAATCGACAATTTTAGCACTGATTTCTATGAGGATCACCCTTTTCCTGACTTTCAAAGCGATGCTGATGATGATTATGACGTCTATTCAAAAAGCCTCATTACTGAGAGTATATTGAAAATGTGGCAAACCATTATAAAGGCATAAACTGTTATACATATACTAACAGGATTAAAGAAGTGACAAACCGTTGTAAAGGCATATACACGTCTGAAACGCATTGCTAGGGAACCACGGTAACCAAAGTAAACGTTCGGAAAGTGATTGTTGAGGCCCAAAAACCATTGTTGCAGGACAGTTTTTTGCCCATTTGGGGCATTTGCCCTGGTCTGACAAAATTTTAAAGTAGCCTATCGTTCAAGTCGGGTCCCATTTGGTATATATGCAAAATTTGGTGACGATCCATCTAAAATTGTAGATTTGTATAGAGAACACAGACACACACACAGAAAATCAATTTTATATATATAGATTTTGGGCTTGAAGCTAGATTATGTATATTTTAGAATGTGTAGATGACAGCCCTACTTTGAGATTGGTATCCAAAAATTCCCAAAAAAGCCATTTCTGGTTTAGAAATGAACTCTTAAAAGTTGTGTATATTATCTTTTGTTTTCCATCATATATTATCAACATTATATTGCTATTTTCATGCAAATGATTCTTCTGTAATGGATTAAAAAAAATCTCTTGGAATATTTCTAATTGGTGCAATTCCAACAAATATCTGAGCATTAAAATGGAATTCAAAGTAAATCAAAGTGTGGGTGTTAATGGGTTAAATAATTTTTTTTAAATTAGGGGATATTTAATCTCCCGATGTTTTTGTCTACATTTCCGGGTCAGTCAAACTAGATGGCTATAGAAGCCAGTTATATCAAATTTATTAAATGGCTGTCTTACAGCTCTGGTTTGCACCCTTATAGAGCATTTGCAAGGAATTTGGACAGAGATTATTGGTAAAAATGACTGACAAATACCTCAGAATTGGGAAAATTCCAGTTAAAGATTGATCAAATGATTTATTATAGTTTCTAATAGCTTTCTTACGTGACTGTTGCAGACACATATTTATCATGAACACCGATGTGGTTTTCCATGAACAGCGTCACCTGGTGACCACAGGAGAAACGGAATTTCAGCGTTCCATCTTCTATGTAAAGCAACAGAAATGCATCGCTTTCAACATTGTCTGAGAAGAAGATCATCCCTCTATCGGATGAAGATCTGAAGGTGATCTGGATGTTCAAGTCATCACTGTATTCTGTCGCTGACAAGGAATGGAGGATGTATGAATGTCCGTGGAACTTGGGGATGAGAATCAGCACTTCATTTTCACAATCTGGTCCTGTATACAACAACTTGCATAGACACTTCAAGAGAAAGAAAGATATCGTAGGATTAAAGGATATTAGTAGTTACATGTTTGAGATTTAACTGTTCATATTGCATCGTTTAATAACATAATACACATGCAGTTGTTGACTGGAGCAGAAAGTAATGCATTCAGAATTATTCATGTGCAAACTTGTAATAACAATGGTAACACATATTACTGACATCATGATCATAAGACAATTTCCTGTAAGTCTCCGATGCAAAGTTTGGAATCAATTTAACAATCAAAGCATTTTTTAAAAAGATGACACTGTTTTCTTAGCCCTCAATATATTAGAAATGCCAATATTTTTCTGGATGACAAGCAGATATGAACCTTTGGAAAATAAAATACCAGAGACTTGACTTTCCTTATACCACGCGTTAGTAACATGATGCATTAAATTCAGACATTGCAACCTCCCTTAACAACTACTATGGTTATTGCTGTAGTTAAGGGAAGCTACAACATCTCCACTTAGCATGTATGTAGAGTAAGGCTAGCAAGAAGGGGAGGCGGGGGGGGGGGGGAGTTGCACCCCCGTCCAAAATGTAGGAAAATGGCTATATATAGGGAGTAACATGTTTAAGTCTATTGTTCTATCACTTTGGTACCCCTACCCCTCCAAAATAAATTTCTGGCTATGACCCTGGCATGGAGGTAATAATGCATGTTACAAGAAAAAGAAAGTTCTCTCTGGTGAACAGGTTAACACACTTGCTTGATATGCAGGGATGACTTAAAGCATGGGCATGGGGCCTGACAAAAATTATATCTGGCTTTAATTTGAGAATTTGCCTGGTAAGGCCTCAGAAAAATCACTTGGCCCGGGGAGGGGCCCATAATACTCTGAAGATTCTCTGACAATATGCAAGAGGAGCCGGGGAAAATTTATGGAGGAGATCACTTTTTCATTTTTAAAGGTTTGCATCTGTTTATGATCAATAACAATCAGAAGAGGATTAAGGTTGGTTGAAGCCCTGGGTGCAGAAGAAAATATTGGGCCCCTTGAATTAGAGAAACTATAAAGTTGGGCTTTTTGGGCACTTCAGAAGTTGGGGCTCAGGGTTGGCCGTTACATCAGCCTCTGATAATACTAATAATCAGCATTTTAGGCCTACAATTCTGACACCATATATGGGTATTATAGGCCAAAGTAGCAAGTTTTGCTACTTTGGCCTATAATACTCTACAGCAAAATTTGCTACTTTGAGAAAAAAAAAAAGTTCTGCAATTTTAATTCAGCAAATTATAGAATTCTTAGGAATGGAATGGGTTGTAATTTTTTTTAAAAAAGGTGACAATTCTACTAGCACACCAGTGTTTGGCAACATGGACAATAGATGAAATGGTCTGGGGGGGGGGGCACAAGAGCTACAGGTACAATATAGGATCCAGGGCTCTCACTCAAAACAACTAGAAAAAGTAAGACTAAAAAATAATACTGGTGTGTGTGTGTGTAGGGGGTACCCCTTAGACAACATAATCATAGCATACTAATATTTTTTTTAAAAACTCAAAAATTTATCTATTTAAAAAAAAATTAAAAAAAAAATTCATAGCACACTATTTCAGTACTATACTATAAGACTGACTCAAGCTAAAGCTAAATGACAGAAATGACGGTAACAAAAACAATTTTTGGCTGAAATAGGGTACTAGCAACCACAGATAATTCTTTTCTGTCTCTCCTCACAATATATATTACATCCTTTTTTGGAGTCTTCCACAGTCCAGTCTGTGAACCCTCTTCAACAATGCACACAGCAAATTATGAAGACATGTAAGTTTTTTACGAATGACACTCTTTCGAGGCCACTTTAAAAAACACAGTGGAAAATGTGTACTTTACAAGGTCCAATGTAAATAAGTCAAGGAGAACTGGTTGGCTTCACTACTTTGTCCATCCCTTTTTTAAAGGGATTTGTTAAAATTTCAGTGTTTAATGGCAGCATCATTGTTTTTTGACAAATGAAGCACTTTCATTTCCAGTTCTTTACTGAGCATTGTAAATGTTGTTTATGCTTCTGCATGCCCTAAAAATACAGAATGCTACAAACTGTGAATAGCAGTATGTATTCAACTGCTTTGCTGTGCAAACTGTTGTTCCCCTATATGCAAAATGTGCATAATAATTTTGAATGATGAATATTAGTTACTGTCTAAGACCATGAAGTAGTAAATACAAAATTGTTTTTTCCATCCCGACAGAAGTTTTCAATGACTACTGTACTTGTTGAAACCTCAAACTAAGCAAATGAAAAATTAACAAATCAAATGGTCTACATACACCCTAAAATAACCTTAAACAAAGGTACTATGTAATAACCAAGCTATAACATCACACAACAAAAAGAAAAAGCACCAATTGCAAGAGAAGAAGGAAAAATTTGGCTTCTAACAGGATTGAATATGTTTCAGTTCATTTTTGAAAAGTGGCAACCCCCCTGCTGAGGGAGAAATTTACTTTCGTTTGGCGTGTAACTGACTGTTAGAAAAATGACACGTCACAAAAATTAAGAACATCATAACTCCTTAAATATTCATCTGATTCTCAAATGAAAACACTTTTCCTTATCAGTTTTTCACAAGGAATTGTGTTTGTAATTATTAGGCAGTTGATAGTTACCAACCCATATATTTTTAATATTTACTGCTAGGGAAGGGAGAAGGGCAGGGATGGGGGGGGGGACTGCCACCCTGTGCTTGATTCCTGCCCCATAAGAATTCAAGTTTAATATTACCTCACATTCATAGTGATGGTTGTTTCCCTTTTTCGTAAGCTTCGGAACAGCAGATCCACCATTTTGGCACTTCTTTTCATGGCAAACATTGTGAAGATCCATCTTGTTTACATTGACTCGATCTGAAATGAAGTCCCAAACCTGTACATGTTTTGATGATAGGAATCCTCCAAAAGATGATGTGGCACTTGGATTCAAAATGTCATGAAATGAAATCATTCCTGTCACTTTTTCACTGGCATATATCACAGCGGAGCTTGGGGTGAACTTTGAACTTTGATAGAGTAGTGAAAGAGATGATGTGGCAGGATCAGTAGGATATATCTCAATAAGGCCACTATGATCAGGGAATATGGACACAGAACTGCTCAGTGAATATTTGACAGCATCTTCCCTAACATCATCATCTTCTCCATATGGTGATGACAGGTGATATCCACTCAAGGGAAAAACCGAATGAGGAAATATTAGTTCCGATTGTGTGGATGAAAATATGATAGCATTGTTTTCACTGAAAATATCGCCATTAGATGATCGGACAGACAGTGATGAGTGATCTACCAATGTAACATCGTGGATTGAAGGAGTTGGGCAAATACTGTCTTTGCATGATGTTTCGGTGATGTTACAATGGATACCTGAAAGAAGATCGTTTGGGAAAAACCGAAAATTAAATGCAAATGAATTTTTCCAAGTAAAAAATTGTTATGCCATTATGGACTATGAATATTTGCTAATTTAATTTGAATTTATTCCACATCCTAGACAACAGAAGTAGCGCTCATCTAATTGCTGTTATGCAATGCACTTATATTGAGCAGATCATGATTGCCACAAAATTCTGTCAAACATCAATATAGGAAAAACAATTGATGTTATATTAGAGGGAAAAAGTTTACCTTCCAAACCATTCTCGCATCTGCACGAGAAGCCATCGATTCCATCGATGCAAGATGCATTGATGCCACAAGGCATGTAAGGCATACATTCGTCATACTGGCTTTCACAAAAGTTCCCATGATAGTCAGGTATACAGAAGCAAGTGGTGTTGCTGAGAGAATCATTAACAAGACTCTCATTTGTGACAACATCGTAGATACAGACTCCCCTGTTGCTGCAAATACTTTCGTCACAGAAATCCACTTCGGTCTCACAATCTTTACCAGTCCATCCTTGAAAAAAACATCACACATATAAATACATAAATATATAAACACCTTAAACTCTTACACAATGATATTCTCCATAATTGACTGTATAATGACATTACCACTCAGTTATGGTACACTTAAATCTATAATGATAAATCTTGTATCATTATATAGTAGACTTTTGCTAATCCGGCACATATCAGACCAGGATGTGCCAGATTACCAAAATCACCCGATTACTGGAAGTGAATTGAAAAAGGCCATTTAAATAATATAAACTTTTGCACATAGACATGCAGTGACGTGTTTTTCTCTTCTATGCTTGAAGAAAACTCGCTAGACTGGACTAGTGCACACCCAGATTATCTAGAGCAGCGATTCTCAACCAGTGCTCTGCGGAGCCCTTAGCGCTCCTTGTGCACACTCCAGGGGCTCTGCAGCCGCTCGAGGAAAATAACAAAACTGTAAAATTTACAAAAATAAATATTTTTAAATAGTAAAAATAAATCAGTACCTTTGATGAATAATTAAAAAATTGGGCTACAGAGCTCCGCCATAGAATTTTTACTAAAAAGAGCTCCGCGAGTCAGGGCCGTCTAAAGAGTATCATGGGCCCCCGGGCCAATTGATTTTTTGGGGGGCCCTACCAAACAAATTCTCGAAAATTTCAACCAGATCTCATTTTTGTGAGGCCCCTCTTCGCTTGAGGCCCCCGGGCCGTGCCCAGGTGGGCCCATGCGTTAAGACGGCACTGCCGCGAGTCAAAAAAGGTTGAGAGCAGCTGATCTAGAGTATACTGTGAAAGATAGAGCAAGGAGGATTGCTTATACAGTGATACAGACTTTCGTGAGGGATTGGTTGTAAGACTGAAGAAATTTATTTGAACTAAATTTTTCGACTGACAAACAGGAGAGAGGGAGGAGAAAAGGAGATAAATGCAGATTTTTTTATTCTTGTTATCTGTTCATATTTCCAATGCAGGAAAACATTTCCATTGTCAGGAAGCCAATTCAAGATTTTCTGAAAAGGAATCTAGTTAAAAAAATGTGCTACTACGGGAGTATTAATGTATAGTAATTTCACTGCAGACAACAATTAAAAAATTTAAAGCACAATCGCCTTATAGATTTTTATCTGCTTAATGCTCTTTGTAGAGAGAGTGAAAAGAGGCCTTCAAAATGATATTTCCATGAATATGAGAAATCAAGCACATCTGTCATTTCCTCTCCTAGTATTGAAGATCTATTGTTGGCAGCATCACGAACAGGTTCAGACAGTATCGAAACTTTAAAATTTTGAAAAATTAAGACATTTCAGTGATGGAAAAAAAAGCTTAGCTTGAATAATTTTGAAATAGCTGGAGGGATTATGTACCATAATAAAATAAAGTACATGTCCAAAAAAGATATTTTACTCACCAAAAGGACAGAGGCATGATTTCATGGACTCTCCGATGCATATACCACCTCTAAGGCAAGGACAATCTACACGTTCACAAAAATCTCCATAAAAACCTTCCGGGCAGCTAAAAATATGCGGAAAAAAATTATAGCAATGACTATTTGAGAAATACAACAAAAAATGAAATAAATAGACAATAATGGGCAAAATATTCAATAACAAAAAATAATTGCTGAAAAAGCACAAAGATAATACTGTATTTCATTACTTCTCGATAATATATTTTTTTTAAATTCAAGATCAAGATGCAATTTCCTGAAAAAATTATACAAATTAACTGTGGGAAATTTCTGAATCACATGGACTTACAGCCATACTTTAAGGCAGCAATCTATATAAAAATATTCTTGAGGTTACGGATGAGTCGGACAAGGAGGATAAAATATTAAACTGAAGAGAGGAGCATAAATACATCATTACTTAATTATACATGCACCATCACATGGAGAATTTCTAACAAATTGGTGCATGCCAAAACGCGTTATGTGTGTATATGAGTGCAACATATTTATACTGTCAAAGAAGAGTTTGTTTCATGTTTGCTGCCATCCATGTTTGAAGTGAAGATGACAAATGATTGGATTTTTCATGTGATGTAAGTATCATGTCGCATGTCTGCAGAGACTTTTCTGGGAGTTTGGCTAATATTTGCACTCAAAAGCTGGAAAACCGCCGAAGACTAACTTCGGCTGACAAACCACTGTGTCGATACTAGAGATAACTACACTGTACAGAGTTACACTGAACATAAGTGCAGTAGGACCTCGGTTATCCAAGCAAAGACAGATTGGACCCAGAACCCGATTGCCACATGGGCAAGTGAGGCATTTGCAAGTGGTGAAGCCAGAAATCTGCCTGTGTACATGAATAGTTTACTAAAGCTATGAGTCTTCAGAAACTAAATTGCCAAGACTTTAGGCAGTTGCACACGACAAGTAATACATTGAAAACCACAGTGAAAAAAACTGTTTAAGAAAACTAAAAGATTAGATTTCCCAGAACAACAACCAGTGCTCAAAGTATAGTAATTTTGCTCAATCAACTGAAGTTCATATCACTTTGATGCAAAACCATAGCGAGAACTCCACTAAAATGGGAGAAAATGACCGAAAAAAGGAAAAAGGATGCCCAAAGACGTCGCTCTATCACTTTGGTCCCCCTCCGAGCGAATTTCTGACCAGTTTTGTTTTTAAACTGTGACGAGAATAAAAAATAAAAAACAAAATTATTAAGTTCTCTAACCACAGATACTTTCACGATTATCAGTCGCTTATTCAGTGGCAGTAGTAATTACAAGATCATCATAACTGAAACATTTCATTCGTATATATTGGTGACATTGTGATGTGCTTATGACAAGATTTTTGATAGCCAATCTGTGACCTACTCATAGTGTTTCAATTTTTACAAATATGAAATTAGCTTCCTAGCTGTTCATTGATTAACAATTCACAGATACTTACTATATAAAACTTTATACAATAAAATATACATTATATATATCATACCTACAAGAAAAAGCATTTCCAACAAGAACCTCGCATAACCCTCCGTTCTCACAAATCACTTTGCCATCTGTTGGTTCGCAAGCATTGAAATATCTTTCACAATTCACTCCTGCTTGGGAAAAGAAGTTTAATGTATAATAATAACAAGATACAATTTCTGTCACATTTCAAACGAAGCACAAGTGTTTCAGGAAAAAATACCACTGAAACTAAAGGCACTGGAACCTACGGTTCAAAGTTTATTGAAAACTTCTATGCTCATACACCACTGAGAACTTGAGCACAGACACACTGGATTGAATCAGCAGTATTAGGCTCAGAGTTAACATATTTCCAGGCCTATCAATTACGGCACTTACATTCCAGAAACATAAATTTCTAGCACTGTGGAGGTTACAATGATACACAACATGTCCTTACTTTATTTCTCTAAAGCACTCTCCCTCCCACAAGAAATTGGGTAACATCAATGTTGTAATTCAATGCAGCACATATGCTCAGGCAAATCTTAGAGAAATATAACATAATTTTAACAATGAATATGAAAAGGTATGCTTATTTTTATACAAATGAATGCCAGAAATATGGAATAGTATATTTTAATTTAAAATGAAATTCTGTACAAAATGTACACTATAATTTTTCAACAACTTGAAAAAAGTATTTTTTTTTATTTAAATTCACAGTATCAGCACATAGAATTTTAAAAAATGAAAATTCCAACAGATTTATGGAATTTTCCCCTCATACAAATAAATGACAAAAATATAGATTAGTTCATCTTATAACAAGAGAATTAGTTATGAAATGCACATAATGAATTTTCAACAGCTTAAAAAAAAATGAATCCAAAAATTCACAGTACAGGACCCTTGAGATTTTAAAATTCAAACCTATAATAGAAGTTTCTCTTACTACTAAAAAATGACAGAAATATGGATTAGTTTATCTTATTCGAAATGAAATTCTCTACCAAATGCACATTATGAATTTTCAATAGCATGAAAAAAGTTTTTTTTCAAAAATTGACAGTACCGGCCCTCAGGATTGTGAAACATGAAAATTTGGACAAATTTATGGAAATTTCTCCGTCTATGAACAAATGGCAGAAAAATGGATTAGTTTACCTTATTTGAAATAAAATTCCCTACAAAATGAACATTATTAATTTTCGATAGCATCAAAAAATTTTTTTTCAAAAATTGACAGTACCGGCCCTTGCAATTTTATTTGGAGAGTTTTATGGAAATTTCTCCGTCAATGAACAAATGACAGAAATATGGATTAGTTTACCTTATTCGAAATGAAATTCCCTACAAAATGCACATAATGAATTTCCAATACCATGAAAAAAGTTTTTTTCAAAAATTGACAGTACCGGCCCTTGCAATTTCAATTGGACAGATTTATGGAAATTTCTCCGTCTATGAACAAATGACAGAAATATGGATTAGTTTACCTTATTCGAAATGAAATTCCCTACAAAATGCACATTATGAATTTCCAATAGCATGAAAAAAGTTTTTTTCAAAAATTGACAGTACCGGCCCTTGCAATTTTATTTCGACAGATTTATGGAAATTTCTCCGTCTATGAACAAATGACAGAAATATGGATTAGTTTACCTTATTCGAAATGAAATTCCCTACAAAATGCACATTATGAATTTCCAATAGCATGAAAAAAGTTTTTTTCAAAAATTGACAGTACCGGCCCTTGCAATTTTATTTCGACAGATTTATGGAAATTTCTCCGTCTATGAACAAATGACAGAAATATGGATTAGTTTACCTTATTCGAAATGAAATTCCCTACAAAATGCACATAATGAATTTCCAATAGCATGAAAAAAGTTTTTTTCAAAAATTGACAGTACCCTTAGGATTTTGAAACATGAAAATTTGGACCGATTTATGGAAATTTCTCTGTCTATGATAACAAATGACAGAAATATGGATTAGTTTACCTTATTCGAAATGAAATTCCCTACAAAATGCACATAATGAATTTCCAATACCATGAAAAAAGTTTTTTTCAAAAATTGACAGTACCGGCCCTTAGGATTTTGAAACATGAAAATTTGGACCGATTTATGGAAATTTCTCCATCTATGAACAAATGACAGAAATATGGATTAGTTTACCTTATTCGAAATGAAATTCCCTACAAAATGCACATTATTAATTTCCAATAGCATGAAAAAAGTTTTTTTCAAAAATTGACAGTACCGGCCCTTGCAATTTTATTTGGACGGATTTATGGAAATTTCTCCATCTATCAACAAATGACAGAAATATGGATTAGTTTACCTTATTCGAAATGAAATTCCCTACAAAATGCACATAATGAATTTCCAATACCATGAAAAAAGTTTTTTTCAAAAATTGACAGTACCGGCCCTTGCAATTTTATTTCGACAGATTTATGGAAATTTCTCTGTCTATGAACAAATGACAGAAATATGGATTAGTTTACCTTATTCGAAATGAAATTCCCTACAAAATGCACATCATGAATTTCCAATAGCATGAAAAAAGTTTTTTTCAAAAATTGACAGTACCCTTAGGATTTTGAAACATGAAAATTTGGACCGATTTATGGAAATTTCTCTGTCTATGATAACAAATGACAGAAATATGGATTAGTTTACCTTATTCGAAATGAAATTCCCTACAAAATGCACATAATGAATTTCCAATACCATGAAAAAAGTTTTTGTCAAAAATTGACAGTACCGGCCCTTGCAATTTTATTTCGACAGATTTATGGAAATTTCTCCGTCTATGAACAAATGACAGAAATATGGATTAGTTTACCTTATTCGAAATGAAATTCCCTACAAAATGCACATCATGAATTTCCAATAGCATGAAAAAAGTTTTTTTCAAAAATTGACAGTACAGGCCCTTGCAATTTCATTTGGACCGATTTATGGAAATTTCTCCGTCTATCAACAAATGACAGAAATATGGATTAGTTTACCTTATTCGAAATGAAATTCCCTACAAAATGCACATTATGAATTTCCAATAGCATGAAAAAAGTTTTTTTCAAAAATTGACAGTACCGGCCCTTAGGATTTTGAAACATGAAAATTTGGACCGATTTATGGAAATTTCTCCGTCTATGAACAAATGACAGAAATATGGATTAGTTTACCTTATTCGAAATGAAATTCCCTACAAAATGCACATTATGAATTTCCAATAGCATGAAAAAAGTTTTTTTCAAAAATTGACAGTACCGGCCCTTGCAATTTTATTTCGACAGATTTATGGAAATTTCTCCGTCTATGAACAAATGACAGAAATATGGATTAGTTTACCTTATTCGAAATGAAATTCCCTACAAAATGCACATAATGAATTTCCAATAGCATGAAAAAAGTTTTTTTCAAAAATTGACAGTACCCTTAGGATTTTGAAACATGAAAATTTGGACCGATTTATGGAAATTTCTCTGTCTATGATAACAAATGACAGAAATATGGATTAGTTTACCTTATTCGAAATGAAATTCCCTACAAAATGCACATAATGAATTTCCAATACCATGAAAAACGTTTTTTTCAAAAATTGACAGTACCGGCCCTTGCAATTTTATTTCGACAGATTTATGGAAATTTCTCCGTCTATGAACAAATGACAGAAATATGGATTAGTTTACCTTATTCGAAATGAAATTCCCTACAAAATGCACATCATGAATTTCCAATAGCATGAAAAAAGTTTTTTTCAAAAATTGACAGTACAGGCCCTTGCAATTTCATTTGGACCGATTTATGGAAATTTCTCCGTCTATGAAGAAATGACAGAAATATGGATTAGTTTACCTTATTCGAAATGAAATTTCCTACAAAATGCACATTATTAATTTCCAATAGCATGAAAAAAGTTTTTTTCAAAAATTGACAGTACCGGCCCTTGCAATTTTATTTGGACGGATTTATGGAAATTTCTCCGTCTATGAACAAATGACAGAAATATGGATTAGTTTACGTTATTCGAAATGAAATTCCCTACAAAATGCACATTATGAATTTCCAATAGCATGAAAAAAGTTTTTTTCAAAAATTGACAGTACCCTTAGGATTTTGAAACATGAAAATTTGGACCGATTTATGGAAATTTCTCCGTCTATGATAACAAATGACAGAAATATGGATTAGTTTACCTTATTCGAAATGAAATTCCCTACAAAATGCACATAATGAATTTCCAATACCATGAAAAAAGTTTTTTCAAAAATTGACAGTACTGGCCCTTGCAATTTCATTTGGACAGATTTATGGAAATTTCTCCGTCTATGAACAAATGACAGAAATATGGATTAGTTTACCTTATTCGAAATGAAATTCCCTACAAAATGCACATCATGAATTTCCAATAGCATAAAAAAAGTTTTTTTCAAAAATTGACAGTACCGGCCCTTAGGAATTTGAAACATGAAAATTTGGACCGATTTATGGAAATTTCTCCGTCTATGAACAAATGACAGAAATATGGATTAGTTTACCTTATTCGAAATGAAATTCCCTACAAAATGCACATAATGAATTTCCAATACCATGAAAAAAGTTTTTTTCCAAAATTGACAGTACCGGCCCTTGCAATTTCATTTGGACAGATTTATGGAAATTTCTCCGTCTATGAACAAATGACAGAAATATGGATTAGTTTACCTTATTCGAAATGAAATTCCCTACAAAATGCACATCATGAATTTCCAATAGCATGAAAAAAGTTTTTTTCAAAAATTGACAGTACAGGGCCCTTGCAATTTTATTTCGACGGATTTATGGAAATTTCTCCGTCTATGAAGAAATGACAGAAATATGGATTAGTTTACCTTATTCGAAATGAAATTCCCTACAAAATGCACATCATGAATTTCCAATAGCATGAAAAAAGTTTTTTTCAAAAATTGACAGTACCGGCCCTTAGGATTATGAAACATGAAAATTTCGACCGATTTATGGAAATTTGTCCATCTATGAACAAATGACAGAAATATGGATTAGTTTACCTTATTCGAAATGAAATTCCCTACAAAATGCACATAATGAATTTCCAATAGCATGAAAAAAGTTTTTTTCAAAAATTGACAGTACCGGCCCTTGCAATTTTATTTCGACAGATTTATGGAAATTTCTCCGTCTATGAAGAAATGACAGAAATATGGATTAGTTTACCTTATTCGAAATGAAATTCCCTACAAAATGCACATTATTAATTTCCAATAGCATGAAAAAAGTTTTTTTCAAAAATTGACAGTACCGGCCCTTAGGATTATGAAACATGAAAATTTGGACCGATTTATGGAAATTTCTCCATCTATGAACAAATGACAGAAATATGGATTAGTTTACCTTATTCGAAATGAAATTCCCTACAAAATGCACATCATGAATTTCCAATAGCATGAAAAAAGTTTTTTTCAAAAATTGACAGTACCCTTAGGATTTTGAAACATGAAAATTTGGACCGATTTATGGAAATTTCTCTGTCTATGATAACAAATGACAGAAATATGGATTAGTTTACCTTATTCGAAATGAAATTCCCTACAAAATGCACATAATGAATTTCCAATACCATGAAAAAAGTTTTTTTCAAAAATTGACAGTACCGGCCCTTGCAATTTTATTTCGACAGATTTATGGAAATTTCTTCGTCTATGAACAAATGACAGAAATATGGATTAGTTTACCTTATTCGAAATGAAATTCCCTACAAAATGCACATCATGAATTTCCAATAGCATGAAAAAAGTTTTTTTCAAAAATTGACAGTACAGGCCCTTGCAATTTCATTTGGACCGATTTATGGAAATTTCTCCGTCTATGAAGAAATGACAGAAATATGGATTAGTTTACCTTATTCGAAATGAAATTTCCTACAAAATGCACATTATTAATTTCCAATAGCATGAAAAAAGTTTTTTTCAAAAATTGACAGTACCCTTAGGATTTTGAAACATGAAAATTTGGACCGATTTATGGAAATTTCTCTGTCTATGATAACAAATGACAGAAATATGGATTAGTTTACCTTATTCGAAATGAAATTCCCTACAAAATGCACATAATGAATTTCCAATACCATGAAAAAAGTTTTTTCAAAAATTGACAGTACTGGCCCTTGCAATTTCATTTGGACAGATTTATGGAAATTTCTCCGTCTATGAACAAATGACAGAAATATGGATTAGTTTACCTTATTCGAAATGAAATTCCCTACAAAATGCACATCATGAATTTCCAATAGCATGAAAAAAGTTTTTTTCAAAAATTGACAGTACCAGCCCTTGCAATTTTATTTGGACAGATTTATGGAAATTTCTCCGTCTATCAACAAATGACAGAAATATGGATTAGTTTACCTTATTCGAAATGAAATTCCCTACAAAATGCACATTATGAATTTCCAATAGCATGAAAAAAGTTTTTTTCAAAAATTGACAGTACCGGCCCTTGCAATTTTATTTGGACGGATTTATGGAAGTTTCTCCGTCTATGAAGAAATGACAGAAATATGGATTAGTTTACCTTATTCGAAATGAAATTCCCTACAAAATGCACATTATTAATTTCCAATAGCATGAAAAAAGTTTTTTTCAAAAATTGACAGTACCGGCCCTTAGGATTTTGAAACATGAAAATTTGGACCGATTTATGGAAATTTCTCCGTCTATGAACAAATGACAGAAATATGGATTAGTTTACCTTATTCGAAATGAAATTCCCTACAAAATGCACATAATGAATTTCCAATACCATGAAAAAAGTTTTTTTCCAAAATTGACAGTACCGGCCCTTGCAATTTCATTTGGACAGATTTATGGAAATTTCTCCGTCTATGAACAAATGACAGAAATATGGATTAGTTTACCTTATTCGAAATGAAATTCCCTACAAAATGCACATCATGAATTTCCAATAGCATGAAAAAAGTTTTTTTCAAAAATTGACAGTACAGGGCCCTTGCAATTTTATTTCGACAGATTTATGGAAATTTCTCCGTCTATGAAGAAATGACAGAAATATGGATTAGTTTACCTTATTCGAAATGAAATTCCCTACAAAATGCACATCATGAATTTCCAATAGCATGAAAAAAGTTTTTTTCAAAAATTGACAGTACCGGCCCTTAGGATTTTGAAACATGAAAATTTGGACTGATTTATGGAAATTTCTCCGTCTATGAACAAATGACAGAAATATGGATTAGTTTACCTTATTCGAAATGAAATTCCCTACAAAATGCACATCATGAATTTCCAATAGCATGAAAAAAGTTTTTTTCAAAAATTGACAGTACCGGCCCTTAGGATTATGAAACATGAAAATTTGGACCGATTTATGGAAATTTCTCCATCTATGAACAAATGACAGAAATATGGATTAGTTTACCTTATTCGAAATGAAATTCCCTACAAAATGCACATTATTAATTTCCAATAGCATGAAAAAAGTTTTTTTCAAAAATTGACAGTACCGGCCCTTGCAATTTTATTTGGACGGATTTATGGAAGTTTCTCCGTCTATCAACAAATGACAGAAATATGGATTAGTTTACCTTATTCGAAATGAAATTCCCTACAAAATGCACATTATGAATTTCCAATAGCATGAAAAAAGTTTTTTTCAAAAATTGACAGTACCCTTAGGATTTTGAAACATGAAAATTTGGACCGATTTATGGAAATTTCTCTGTCTATGATAACAAATGACAGAAATATGGATTAGTTTACCTTATTCGAAATGAAATTCCCTACAAAATGCACATAATGAATTTCCAATACCATGAAAAAAGTTTTTTCAAAAATTGACAGTACTGGCCCTTGCAATTTCATTTGGACAGATTTATGGAAATTTCTCCGTCTATGAACAAATGACAGAAATATGGATTAGTTTACCTTATTCGAAATGAAATTCCCTACAAAATGCACATCATGAATTTCCAATAGCATGAAAAAAGTTTTTTTCAAAAATTGACAGTACCCTTAGGATTTTGAAACATGAAAATTTGGACCGATTTATGGAAATTTCTCTGTCTATGATAACAAATGACAGAAATATGGATTAGTTTACCTTATTCGAAATGAAATTCCCTACAAAATGCACATAATGAATTTCCAATAGCATGAAAAAAGTTTTTTTCAAAAATTGACAGTACCGGCCCTTAGGATTTTGAAACATGAAAATTTGGACTGATTTATGGAAATTTCTCCGTCTATGAACAAATGACAGAAATATGGATTAGTTTACCTTATTCGAAATGAAATTCCCTACAAAATGCACATCATGAATTTCCAATAGCATGAAAAAAGTTTTTTTCAAAAATTGACAGTACCGGCCCTTAGGATTATGAAACATGAAAATTTGGACCGATTTATGGAAATTTCTCCATCTATGAACAAATGACAGAAATATGGATTAGTTTACCTTATTCGAAATGAAATTCCCTACAAAATGCACATTATTAATTTCCAATAGCATGAAAAAAGTTTTTTTCAAAAATTGACAGTACCGGCCCTTGCAATTTTATTTGGACGGATTTATGGAAGTTTCTCCGTCTATCAACAAATGACAGAAATATGGATTAGTTTACCTTATTCGAAATGAAATTCCCTACAAAATGCACATTATGAATTTCCAATAGCATGAAAAAAGTTTTTTTCAAAAATTGACAGTACCCTTAGGATTTTGAAACATGAAAATTTGGACCGATTTATGGAAATTTCTCTGTCTATGATAACAAATGACAGAAATATGGATTAGTTTACCTTATTCGAAATGAAATTCCCTACAAAATGCACATAATGAATTTCCAATACCATGAAAAAAGTTTTTTCAAAAATTGACAGTACTGGCCCTTGCAATTTCATTTGGACAGATTTATGGAAATTTCTCCGTCTATGAACAAATGACAGAAATATGGATTAGTTTACCTTATTCGAAATGAAATTCCCTACAAAATGCACATCATGAATTTCCAATAGCATGAAAAAAGTTTTTTTCAAAAATTGACAGTACCCTTAGGATTTTGAAACATGAAAATTTGGACCGATTTATGGAAATTTCTCTGTCTATGATAACAAATGACAGAAATATGGATTAGTTTACCTTATTCGAAATGAAATTCCCTACAAAATGCACATAATGAATTTCCAATAGCATGAAAAAAGTTTTTTTCAAAAATTGACAGTACCGGCCCTTAGGATTATGAAACATGAAAATTTCGACCGATTTATGGAAATTTCTCCATCTATGAACAAATGACAGAAATATGGATTAGTTTACCTTATTCGAAATGAAATTCCCTACAAAATGCACATAATGAATTTCCAATAGCATGAAAAAAGTTTTTTTCAAAAATTGACAGTACCGGCCCTTGCAATTTTATTTCGACAGATTTATGGAAATTTCTCTGTCTATGAAGAAATGACAGAAATATGGATTAGTTTACCTTATTCGAAATGAAATTCCCTACAAAATGCACATAATGAATTTCCAATACCATGAAAAAAGTTTTTTTCCAAAATTGACAGTACCGGCCCTTGCAATTTTATTTGGACAGATTTATGGAAATTTCTCCGTCTATCAACAAATGACAGAAATATGGATTAGTTTACCTTATTCGAAATGAAATTCCCTACAAAATGCACATTATGAATTTCCAATAGCATGAAAAAAGTTTTTTTCAAAAATTGACAGTACCGGCCCTTAGGATTTTGAAACATGAAAATTTGGACCGATTTATGGAAATTTCTCCATCTATGAACAAATGACAGAAATATGGACTAGTTTACCTTATTCGAAATGAAATTCCCTACAAAATGCACATAATGAATTTCCAATACCATGAAAAAAGTTTTTTTCAAAAATTGACAGTACCGGCCCTTAGGATTTTGAAACATGAAAATTTGGACCGATTTATGGAAATTTTTCCATCTATGAACAAATGACAGAAATATGGATTAGTTTACCTTATTCGAAATGAAATTCCCTACAAAATGCACATAATGAATTTCCAATACCTTGAAAAAAGTTTTTTTCAAAAATTGACAGTACCGGCCCTTAGGATTTTGAAACATGAAAATTTGGACCGATTTATGGAAATTTCTCCATCTATGAACAAATGACAGAAATATGGATTAGTTTACCTTATTCGAAATGAAATTCCCTACAAAATGCACATTATGTATTTCCAATAGCATGAAAAATATTTTTTTCAAAAATTGACAGTACAGGGCCCTTGCAATTTTATTTCGACAGATTTATGGAAATTTCTCCGTCTATGAAGAAATGACAGAAATATGGATTAGTTTACCTTATTCGAAATGAAATTTCCTACAAAATGCACATTATTAATTTCCAATAGCATGAAAAAAGTTTTTTTCAAAAATTGACAGTACCAGCCCTTGCAATTTTATTTGGACAGATTTATGGAAATTTCTCCGTCTATCAACAAATGACAGAAATATGGATTAGTTTACCTTATTCGAAATAAAATTCCCTACAAAATGCACATTATGAATTTCCAATAGCATGAAAAAAGTTTTTTTCAAAAATTGACAGTACCGGCCCTTGCAATTTTATTTCGACAGATTTATAGAAATTTCTCCGTCTATGAACAAATGACAGAAATATGGATTAGTTTACCTTATTCGAAATGAAATTCCCTACAAAATGCACATAATGAATTTCCAATACCATGAAAAAAGTTTTTTTCAAAAATTGACAGTACCGGCCCTTGCAATTTTATTTCGACAGATTTATGGAAATTTCTCCGTCTATGAACAAATGACAGAAATATGGATTAGTTTACCTTATTCGAAATGAAATTCCCTACAAAATGCACATTATGAATTTCCAATAGCATGAAAAAAGTTTTTTTCAAAAATTGACAGTACCCTTAGGATTTTGAAACATGAAAATTTGGACCGATTTATGGAAATTTCTCCGTCTATGATAACAAATGACAGAAATATGGATTAGTTTACCTTATTCGAAATGAAATTCCCTACAAAATGCACATCATGAATTTCCAATAGGATGAAAAAAGTTTTATCAAAAATTGACAGTACCGGCCCTTGCAATTTTATTTCCACAGATTTATGGAAATTTCTCTGTCTATGAACAAATGACAGAAATATGGATTAGTTTACCTTATTCGAAATGAAATTCCCTACAAAATGCACATAATGAATTTCCAATAGCATGAAAAAAGTTTTTTTCAAAAATTGACAGTACCGGCCCTTGCAATTTTATTTCGACAGATTTATGGAAATTTCTCCGTCTATGAACAAATGACAGAAATATGGATTAGTTTACCTTATTCGAAATGAAATTCCCTACAAAATGCACATTATGAATTTCCAATAGCATGAAAAATGTTTTTTTCAAAAATTGACAGTACAGGGCCCTTGCAATTTTATTTCGACAGATTTATGGAAATTTCTCCGTCTATGAAGAAATGACAGAAATATGGATTAGTTTACCTTATTCGAAATGAAATTCCCTACAAAATGCACATTATGAATTTCCAATAGCATGAAAAAAGTTTTTTTCAAAAATTGACAGTACCCTTAGGATTTTGAAACATGAAAATTTGGACCGATTTATGGAAATTTCTCCGTCTATGATAACAAATGACAGAAATATGGATTAGTTTACCTTATTCGAAATGAAATTCCCTACAAAATGCACATCATGAATTTCCAATAGCATGAAAAAAGTTTTATCAAAAATTGACAGTACCGGCCCTTGCAATTTTATTTCGACAGATTTATGGAAATTTCTCTATCTATGAACAAATGACAGAAATATGGATTAGTTTACCTTATTCGAAATGAAATTCCCTACAAAATGCACATTATGAATTTCCAATAGCATGAAAAATGTTTTTTTCAAAAATTGACAGTACCGGCCCTTAGGATTATGAAACATGAAAATTTCGACCGATTTATGGAAATTTCTCCATCTATGAACAAATAACAGAAATATGGATTAGTTTACCTTATTCGAAATGAAATTCCCTACAAAATGCACATAATGAATTTCCAATAGCATGAAAAAAGTTTTTTTCAAAAATTGACAGTACCGGCCCTTGCAATTTTATTTCGACAGATTTATGGAAATTTCTCCGTCTATGAAGAAATGACAGAAATATGGATTAGTTTACCTTATTCGAAATGAAATTTCCTACAAAATGCACATTATTAATTTCCAATAGCATGAAAAAAGTTTTTTTCAAAAATTGACAGTACCAGCCCTTGCAATTTTATTTCGACAGATTTATGGAAATTTCTCCGTCTATGAACAAATGACAGAAATATGGATTAGTTTACCTTATTCGAAATGAAATTCCCTACAAAATGCACATTATGAATTTCCAATAGCATGAAAAAAGTTTTTTTCAAAAATTGACAGTACCCTTAGGATTTTGAAACATGAAAATTTGGACCGATTTATGGAAATTTCTCCGTCTATGATAACAGATGACAGAAATATGGATTAGTTTACCTTATTCGAAATGAAATTCCCTACAAAATGCACATAATGAATTTCCAATAGCATGAAAAAAGTTTTTTTCAAAAATTGACAGTACCGGCCCTTGCAATTTTATTTCGACAGATTTATGGAAATTTCTCCGTCTATGAACAAATGACAGAAATATGGATTAGTTTACCTTATTCGAAATGAAATTCCCTACAAAATGCACATCATGAATTTCCAATAGCATGAAAAAAGTTTTTTTCAAAAATTGACAGTACCGGCCCTTGCAATTTTATTTCGACAGATTTATGGAAATTTCTCCATCTATGAAGAAATGACAGAAATATGGATTAGTTTACCTTATTCGAAATGAAATTCCCTACAAAATGCACATTATTAATTTCCAATAGCATGAAAAAAGTTTTTTTCAAAAATTGACAGTACCGGCCCTTAGGATTTTGAAACATGAAAATTTGGACCGATTTATGGAAATTTCTCCGTCTATGAACAAATGACAGAAATATGGATTAGTTTACCTTATTCGAAATGAAATTCCCTACAAAATGCACATTATGAATTTCCAATAGCATGAAAAATGTTTTTTTCAAAAATTGACAGTACCGGCCCTTAGGATTATGAAACATGAAAATTTCGACCGATTTATGGAAATTTCTCCATCTATGAACAAATAACAGAAATATGGATTAGTTTACCTTATTCGAAATGAAATTCCCTACAAAATGCACATAATGAATTTCCAATAGCATGAAAAAAGTTTTTTTCAAAAATTGACAGTACCGGCCCTTGCAATTTTATTTCGACAGATTTATGGAAATTTCTCCGTCTATGAACAAATGACAGAAATATGGATTAGTTTACCTTATTCGAAATGAAATTCCCTACAAAATGCACATTATGAATTTCCAATAGCATGAAAAATGTTTTTTTCAAAAATTGACAGTACAGGGCCCTTGCAATTTTATTTCGACAGATTTATGGAAATTTCTCCGTCTATGAAGAAATGACAGAAATATGGATTAGTTTACCTTATTCGAAATGAAATTCCCTACAAAATGCACATTATGAATTTCCAATAGCATGAAAAAAGTTTTTTTCAAAAATTGACAGTACCCTTAGGATTTTGAAACATGAAAATTTGGACCGATTTATGGAAATTTCTCCGTCTATGATAACAAATGACAGAAATATGGATTAGTTTACCTTATTCGAAATGAAATTCCCTACAAAATGCACATTATGAATTTCCAATAGCATGAAAAATGTTTTTTTCAAAAATTGACAGTACCGGCCCTTAGGATTATGAAACATGAAAATTTCGACCGATTTATGGAAATTTCTCCATCTATGAACAAATAACAGATATATGGATTAGTTTACCTTATTCGAAATGAAATTCCCTACAAAATGCACATAATGAATTTCCAATAGCATGAAAAAAGTTTTTTTCAAAAATTGACAGTACCGGCCCTTGCAATTTTATTTCGACAGATTTATGGAAATTTCTCCGTCTATGAACAAATGACAGAAATATGGATTAGTTTACCTTATTCGAAATGAAATTCCCTACAAAATGCACATTATGAATTTCCAATAGCATGAAAAATGTTTTTTTCAAAAATTGACAGTACCCTTAGGATTTTGAAACATGAAAATTTGGACCGATTTATGGAAATTTCTCCGTCTATGATAACAGATGACAGAAATATGGATTAGTTTACCTTATTCGAAATGAAATTCCCTACAAAATGCACATAATGAATTTCCAATAGCATGAAAAAAGTTTTTTTCAAAAATTGACAGTACCGGCCCTTGCAATTTTATTTCGACAGATTTATGGAAATTTCTCCGTCTATGAACAAATGACAGAAATATGGATTAGTTTACCTTATTCGAAATGAAATTCCCTACAAAATGCACATCATGAATTTCCAATAGCATGAAAAAAGTTTTTTTCAAAAATTGACAGTACCGGCCCTTGCAATTTTATTTCGACAGATTTATGGAAATTTCTCCATCTATGAAGAAATGACAGAAATATGGATTAGTTTACCTTATTCGAAATGAAATTCCCTACAAAATGCACATTATTAATTTCCAATAGCATGAAAAAAGTTTTTTTCAAAAATTGACAGTACCGGCCCTTAGGATTTTGAAACATGAAAATTTGGACCGATTTATGGAAATTTCTCCGTCTATGAACAAATGACAGAAATATGGATTAGTTTACCTTATTCGAAATGAAATTCCCTACAAAATGCACATTATGAATTTCCAATAGCATGAAAAATGTTTTTTTCAAAAATTGACAGTACCGGCCCTTAGGATTATGAAACATGAAAATTTCGACCGATTTATGGAAATTTCTCCATCTATGAACAAATAACAGAAATATGGATTAGTTTACCTTATTCGAAATGAAATTCCCTACAAAATGCACATAATGAATTTCCAATAGCATGAAAAAAGTTTTTTTCAAAAATTGACAGTACCGGCCCTTGCAATTTTATTTCGACAGATTTATGGAAATTTCTCCGTCTATGAACAAATGACAGAAATATGGATTAGTTTACCTTATTCGAAATGAAATTCCCTACAAAATGCACATTATGAATTTCCAATAGCATGAAAAATGTTTTTTTCAAAAATTGACAGTACAGGGCCCTTGCAATTTTATTTCGACAGATTTATGGAAATTTCTCCGTCTATGAAGAAATGACAGAAATATGGATTAGTTTACCTTATTCGAAATGAAATTCCCTACAAAATGCACATTATGAATTTCCAATAGCATGAAAAAAGTTTTTTTCAAAAATTGACAGTACCCTTAGGATTTTGAAACATGAAAATTTGGACCGATTTATGGAAATTTCTCCGTCTATGATAACAAATGACAGAAATATGGATTAGTTTACCTTATTCGAAATGAAATTCCCTACAAAATGCACATTATGAATTTCCAATAGCATGAAAAATGTTTTTTTCAAAAATTGACAGTACCGGCCCTTAGGATTATGAAACATGAAAATTTCGACCGATTTATGGAAATTTCTCCATCTATGAACAAATAACAGATATATGGATTAGTTTACCTTATTCGAAATGAAATTCCCTACAAAATGCACATAATGAATTTCCAATAGCATGAAAAAAGTTTTTTTCAAAAATTGACAGTACCGGCCCTTGCAATTTTATTTCGACAGATTTATGGAAATTTCTCCGTCTATGAACAAATGACAGAAATATGGATTAGTTTACCTTATTCGAAATGAAATTCCCTACAAAATGCACATTATGAATTTCCAATAGCATGAAAAATGTTTTTTTCAAAAATTGACAGTACCCTTAGGATTTTGAAACATGAAAATTTGGACCGATTTATGGAAATTTCTCCGTCTATGATAACAGATGACAGAAATATGGATTAGTTTACCTTATTCGAAATGAAATTCCCTACAAAATGCACATAATGAATTTCCAATAGCATGAAAAAAGTTTTTTTCAAAAATTGACAGTACCGGCCCTTGCAATTTTATTTCGACAGATTTATGGAAATTTCTCCGTCTATGAACAAATGACAGAAATATGGATTAGTTTACCTTATTCGAAATGAAATTCCCTACAAAATGCACATCATGAATTTCCAATAGCATGAAAAAAGTTTTTTTCAAAAATTGACAGTACCGGCCCTTGCAATTTTATTTCGACAGATTTATGGAAATTTCTCCATCTATGAAGAAATGACAGAAATATGGATTAGTTTACCTTATTCGAAATGAAATTCCCTACAAAATGCACATTATTAATTTCCAATAGCATGAAAAAAGTTTTTTTCAAAAATTGACAGTACCGGCCCTTAGGATTTTGAAACATGAAAATTTGGACCGATTTATGGAAATTTCTCCGTCTATGAACAAATGACAGAAATATGGATTAGTTTACCTTATTCGAAATGAAATTCCCTACAAAATGCACATTATGAATTTCCAATAGCATGAAAAATGTTTTTTTCAAAAATTGACAGTACCGGCCCTTAGGATTATGAAACATGAAAATTTCGACCGATTTATGGAAATTTCTCCATCTATGAACAAATAACAGAAATATGGATTAGTTTACCTTATTCGAAATGAAATTCCCTACAAAATGCACATAATGAATTTCCAATAGCATGAAAAAAGTTTTTTTCAAAAATTGACAGTACCGGCCCTTGCAATTTTATTTCGACAGATTTATGGAAATTTCTCCGTCTATGAACAAATGACAGAAATATGGATTAGTTTACCTTATTCGAAATGAAATTCCCTACAAAATGCACATTATGAATTTCCAATAGCATGAAAAATGTTTTTTTCAAAAATTGACAGTACAGGGCCCTTGCAATTTTATTTCGACAGATTTATGGAAATTTCTCCGTCTATGAAGAAATGACAGAAATATGGATTAGTTTACCTTATTCGAAATGAAATTCCCTACAAAATGCACATTATGAATTTCCAATAGCATGAAAAAAGTTTTTTTCAAAAATTGACAGTACCCTTAGGATTTTGAAACATGAAAATTTGGACCGATTTATGGAAATTTCTCCGTCTATGATAACAAATGACAGAAATATGGATTAGTTTACCTTATTCGAAATGAAATTCCCTACAAAATGCACATTATGAATTTCCAATAGCATGAAAAATGTTTTTTTCAAAAATTGACAGTACCGGCCCTTAGGATTATGAAACATGAAAATTTCGACCGATTTATGGAAATTTCTCCATCTATGAACAAATAACAGAAATATGGATTAGTTTACCTTATTCGAAATGAAATTCCCTACAAAATGCACATAATGAATTTCCAATAGCATGAAAAAAGTTTTTTTCAAAAATTGACAGTACCGGCCCTTGCAATTTTATTTCGACAGATTTATGGAAATTTCTCCGTCTATGAACAAATGACAGAAATATGGATTAGTTTACCTTATTCGAAATGAAATTCCCTACAAAATGCACATTATGAATTTCCAATAGCATGAAAAATGTTTTTTTCAAAAATTGACAGTACAGGGCCCTTGCAATTTTATTTCGACAGATTTATGGAAATTTCTCCGTCTATGAAGAAATGACAGAAATATGGATTAGTTTACCTTATTCGAAATGAAATTCCCTACAAAATGCACATTATTAATTTCCAATAGCATGAAAAAAGTTTTTTTCAAAAATTGACAGTACCCTTAGGATTTTGAAACATGAAAATTTGGCACGATTTATGGAAATTTCTCCGTCTATGATAACAAATGACAGAAATATGGATTAGTTTACCTTATTCGAAATGAAATTCCCTACAAAATGCACATTATGAATTTCCAATAGCATGAAAAAAGTTTTTTTCAAAAATTGACAGTACCGGTCCTTGCAATTTTATTTCGACAGATTTATAGAAATTTCTCCGTCTATGAACAAATGACAGAAATATGGATTAGTTTACCTTATTCGAAATGAAATTCCCTACAAAATGCACATAATGAATTTCCAATAGCATGAAAAAAGTTTTTTTCAAAAATTGACAGTACCGGCCCTTGCAATTTTATTTCGACAGATTTATGGAAATTTCTCCGTCTATGAACAAATGACAGAAATATGGATTAGTTTACCTTATTCGAAATGAAATTCCCTACAAAATGCACATTATGAATTTCCAATAGCATGAAAAAAGTTTTTTTCAAAAATTGACAGTACCGGCCCTTAGGATTATGAAACATGAAAATTTGGACCGAT
Organism: Pholcus phalangioides; assembly: GCF_987345545.1. Taxonomy (NCBI): domain Eukaryota; kingdom Metazoa; phylum Arthropoda; class Arachnida; order Araneae; family Pholcidae; genus Pholcus; species Pholcus phalangioides. Next base: position 11,889,521 of record NW_028301613.1, read on the forward strand.
TTATGGAAATTTCTCCATCTATGAACAAATGACAGAAATATGGATTAGTTTACCTTATTCGAAATGAAATTCCCTACAAAATGCACATAATGAATTTCCAATAGCATGAAAAAAGTTTTTTTCAAAAATTGACAGTACCGGCCCTTGCAATTTTATTTCGACAGATTTATGGAAATTTCTCCGTCTATGAACAAATGACAGAAATATGGATTAGTTTACCTTATTCGAAATGAAATTCCCTACAAAATGCACATTATGAATTTCCAATAGCATGAAAAATATTTTTTTCAAAAATTGACAGTACAGGGCCCTTGCAATTTTATTTCGACAGATTTATGGAAATTTCTCCGTCTATGAAGAAATGACAGAAATATGGATTAGTTTACCTTATTCGAAATGAAATTCCCTACAAAATGCACATTATTAATTTCCAATAGCATGAAAAAAGTTTTTTTCAAAAATTGACAGTACCCTTAGGATTTTGAAACATGAAAATTTGGACCGATTTATGGAAATTTCTCCGTCTATGATAACAAATGACAGAAATATGGATTAGTTTACCTTATTCGAAATGAAATTCCCTACAAAATGCACATTATGAATTTCCAATAGCATGAAAAAAGTTTTTTTCAAAAATTGACAGTACCGGCCCTTGCAATTTTATTTCGACAGATTTATAGAAATTTCTCCGTCTATGAACAAATGACAGAAATATGGATTAGTTTACCTTATTCGAAATGAAATTCCCTACAAAATGCACATAATGAATTTCCAATAGCATGAAAAAAGTTTTTTTCAAAAATTGACAGTACCGGCCCTTGCAATTTTATTTCGACAGATTTATGGAAATTTCTCCGTCTATGAACAAATGACAGAAATATGGATTAGTTTACCTTATTCGAAATGAAATTCCCTACAAAATGCACATTATGAATTTCCAATAGCATGAAAAATGTTTTTTTCAAAAATTGACAGTACCGGCCCTTAGGATTATGAAACATGAAAATTTGGACCGATTTATGGAAATTTCTCCATCTATGAACAAATGACAGAAATATGGATTAGTTTACCTTATTCGAAATGAAATTCCCTACAAAATGCACATAATGAATTTCCAATAGCATGAAAAAAGTTTTTTTCAAAAATTGACAGTACCGGCCCTTGCAATTTTATTTCGACAGATTTATGGAAATTTCTCCGTCTATGAACAAATGACAGAAATATGGATTAGTTTACCTTATTCGAAATGAAATTCCCTACAAAATGCACATTATGAATTTCCAATAGCATGAAAAATATTTTTTTCAAAAATTGACAGTACAGGGCCCTTGCAATTTTATTTCGACAGATTTATGGAAATTTCTCCGTCTATGAAGAAATGACAGAAATATGGATTAGTTTACCTTATTCGAAATGAAATTTCCTACAAAATGCACATTATTAATTTCCAATAGCATGAAAAAAGTTTTTTTCAAAAATTGACAGTACCAGCCCTTGCAATTTTATTTGGACAGATTTATGGAAATTTCTCCGTCTATCAACAAATGACAGAAATATAGATTAGTTTACCTTATTCGAAATAAAATTCCCTACAAAATGCACATTATGAATTTCCAATAGCATGAAAAAAGTTTTTTTCAAAAATTGACAGTACCAGCCCTTGCAATTTTATTTCGACAGATTTATGGAAATTTCTCCGTCTATCAACAAATGACAGAAATATGGATTAGTTTACCTTATTCGAAATGAAATTTCCTACAAAATGCACATTATTAATTTCCAATAGCATGAAAAAAGTTTTTTTCAAAAATTGACAGTACCGGCCCTTAGGATTATGAAACATGAAAATTTGGACCGATTTATGGAAATTTCTCCATCTATGAACAAATGACAGAAATATGGATTAGTTTACCTTATTCGAAATGAAATTCCCTACAAAATGCACATAATGAATTTCCAATAGCATGAAAAAAGTTTTTTTCAAAAATTGACAGTACCGGCCCTTGCAATTTTATTTCGACAGATTTATGGAAATTTCTCCGTCTATGAACAAATGACAGAAATATGGATTAGTTTACCTTATTCGAAATGAAATTTCCTACAAAATGCACATTATTAATTTCCAATAGCATGAAAAAAGTTTTTTTCAAAAATTGACAGTACCAGCCCTTGCAATTTTATTTGGACAGATTTATGGAAATTTCTCCGTCTATCAACAAATGACAGAAATATAGATTAGTTTACCTTATTCGAAATAAAATTCCCTACAAAATGCACATTATGAATTTCCAATAGCATGAAAAAAGTTTTTTTCAAAAATTGACAGTACCCTTAGGATTTTGAAACATGAAAATTTGGACCGATTTATGGAAATTTCTCCGTCTATGATAACAAATGACAGAAATATGGATTAGTTTACCTTATTCGAAATGAAATTCCCTACAAAATGCACATTATGAATTTCCAATAGCATGAAAAAAGTTTTTTTCAAAAATTGACAGTACCGGCCCTTGCAATTTTATTTCGACAGATTTATAGAAATTTCTCCGTCTATGAACAAATGACAGAAATATGGATTAGTTTACCTTATTCGAAATGAAATTCCCTACAAAATGCACATAATGAATTTCCAATAGCATGAAAAAAGTTTTTTTCAAAAATTGACAGTACCGGCCCTTGCAATTTTATTTCGACAGATTTATGGAAATTTCTCCGTCTATGAACAAATGACAGAAATATGGATTAGTTTACCTTATTCGAAATGAAATTCCCTACAAAATGCACATTATGAATTTCCAATAGCATGAAAAATGTTTTTTTCAAAAATTGACAGTACCGGCCCTTAGGATTATGAAACATGAAAATTTGGACCGATTTATGGAAATTTCTCCATCTATGAACAAATGACAGAAATATGGATTAGTTTACCTTATTCGAAATGAAATTCCCTACAAAATGCACATAATGAATTTCCAATAGCATGAAAAAAGTTTTTTTCAAAAATTGACAGTACCGGCCCTTGCAATTTTATTTCGACAGATTTATGGAAATTTCTCCGTCTATGAACAAATGACAGAAATATGGATTAGTTTACCTTATTCGAAATGAAATTCCCTACAAAATGCACATTATGAATTTCCAATAGCATGAAAAATATTTTTTTCAAAAATTGACAGTACCAGCCCTTGCAATTTTATTTGGACAGATTTATGGAAATTTCTCCGTCTATCAACAAATGACAGAAATATAGATTAGTTTACCTTATTCGAAATAAAATTCCCTACAAAATGCACATTATGAATTTCCAATAGCATGAAAAAAGTTTTTTTCAAAAATTGACAGTACCAGCCCTTGCAATTTTATTTCGACAGATTTATGGAAATTTCTCCGTCTATCAACAAATGACAGAAATATGGATTAGTTTACCTTATTCGAAATGAAATTTCCTACAAAATGCACATTATTAATTTCCAATAGCATGAAAAAAGTTTTTTTCAAAAATTGACAGTACCGGCCCTTAGGATTATGAAACATGAAAATTTGGACCGATTTATGGAAATTTCTCCATCTATGAACAAATGACAGAAATATGGATTAGTTTACCTTATTCGAAATGAAATTCCCTACAAAATGCACATAATGAATTTCCAATAGCATGAAAAAAGTTTTTTTCAAAAATTGACAGTACCGGCCCTTGCAATTTTATTTCGACAGATTTATGGAAATTTCTCCGTCTATGAACAAATGACAGAAATATGGATTAGTTTACCTTATTCGAAATGAAATTTCCTACAAAATGCACATTATTAATTTCCAATAGCATGAAAAAAGTTTTTTTCAAAAATTGACAGTACCAGCCCTTGCAATTTTATTTGGACAGATTTATGGAAATTTCTCCGTCTATCAACAAATGACAGAAATATAGATTAGTTTACCTTATTCGAAATAAAATTCCCTACAAAATGCACATTATGAATTTCCAATAGCATGAAAAAAGTTTTTTTCAAAAATTGACAGTACCAGCCCTTGCAATTTTATTTCGACAGATTTATGGAAATTTCTCCGTCTATCAACAAATGACAGAAATATGGATTAGTTTACCTTATTCGAAATGAAATTCCCTACAAAATGCACATAATGAATTTCCAATAGCATGAAAAAAGTTTTTTTCAAAAATTGACAGTACCGGCCCTTGCAATTTTATTTCGACAGATTTATGGAAATTTCTCCGTCTATGAACAAATGACAGAAATATGGATTAGTTTACCTTATTCGAAATGAAATTCCCTACAAAATGCACATTATGAATTTCCAATAGCATGAAAAATGTTTTTTTCAAAAATTGACAGTACCGGCCCTTAGGATTATGAAACATGAAAATTTGGACCGATTTATGGAAATTTCTCCATCTATGAACAAATGACAGAAATATGGATTAGTTTACCTTATTCGAAATGAAATTCCCTACAAAATGCACATAATGAATTTCCAATAGCATGAAAAAAGTTTTTTTCAAAAATTGACAGTACCGGCCCTTGCAATTTTATTTCGACAGATTTATGGAAATTTCTCCGTCTATGAACAAATGACAGAAATATGGATTAGTTTACCTTATTCGAAATGAAATTCCCTACAAAATGCACATTATGAATTTCCAATAGCATGAAAAATATTTTTTTCAAAAATTGACAGTACCAGCCCTTGCAATTTTATTTGGACAGATTTATGGAAATTTCTCCGTCTATCAACAAATGACAGAAATATAGATTAGTTTACCTTATTCGAAATAAAATTCCCTACAAAATGCACATTATGAATTTCCAATAGCATGAAAAAAGTTTTTTTCAAAAATTGACAGTACCAGCCCTTGCAATTTTATTTCGACAGATTTATGGAAATTTCTCCGTCTATCAACAAATGACAGAAATATGGATTAGTTTACCTTATTCGAAATGAAATTTCCTACAAAATGCACATTATTAATTTCCAATAGCATGAAAAAAGTTTTTTTCAAAAATTGACAGTACCGGCCCTTAGGATTATGAAACATGAAAATTTGGACCGATTTATGGAAATTTCTCCATCTATGAACAAATGACAGAAATATGGATTAGTTTACCTTATTCGAAATGAAATTCCCTACAAAATGCACATAATGAATTTCCAATAGCATGAAAAAAGTTTTTTTCAAAAATTGACAGTACCGGCCCTTGCAATTTTATTTCGACAGATTTATGGAAATTTCTCCGTCTATGAACAAATGACAGAAATATGGATTAGTTTACCTTATTCGAAATGAAATTTCCTACAAAATGCACATTATTAATTTCCAATAGCATGAAAAAAGTTTTTTTCAAAAATTGACAGTACCAGCCCTTGCAATTTTATTTGGACAGATTTATGGAAATTTCTCCGTCTATCAACAAATGACAGAAATATAGATTAGTTTACCTTATTCGAAATAAAATTCCCTACAAAATGCACATTATGAATTTCCAATAGCATGAAAAAAGTTTTTTTCAAAAATTGACAGTACCAGCCCTTGCAATTTTATTTCGACAGATTTATGGAAATTTCTCCGTCTATCAACAAATGACAGAAATATGGATTAGTTTACCTTATTCGAAATGAAATTCCCTACAAAATGCACATTATGAATTTCCAATAGCATGAAAAAAGTTTTTTTCAAAAATTGACAGTACCGGCCCTTGCAATTTTATTTCGACAGATTTATGGAAATTTCTCCGTCTATGAACAAATGACAGAAATATGGATTAGTTTACCTTATTCGAAATGAAATTCCCTAGAAAATGCACATAATGAATTTCCAATACCATGAAAAAAGTTTTTTTCAAAAATTGACAGTACCGGCCCTTAGGATTTTGAAACATGAAAATTTGGACCGATTTATGGAAATTTCTCCATCTATGAACAAATGACAGAAATATGGATTAGTTTACCTTATTCGAAATGAAATTCCCTACAAAATGCACATTATGAATTTCCAATAGCATGAAAAATGTTTTTTTCAAAAATTGACAGTACCGGCCCTTAGGATTATGAAACATGAAAATTTGGACCGATTTATGGAAATTTCTCCATCTATGAACAAATGACAGAAATATGGATTAGTTTACCTTATTCGAAATGAAATTCCCTACAAAATGCACATAATGAATTTCCAATAGCATGAAAAAAGTTTTTTTCAAAAATTGACAGTACCGGCCCTTGCAATTTTATTTCGACAGATTTATGGAAATTTCTCCGTCTATGAACAAATGACAGAAATATGGATTAGTTTACCTTATTCGAAATGAAATTCCCTACAAAATGCACATTATTAATTTCCAATAGCATGAAAAAAGTTTTTTTCAAAAATTGACAGTACCGGCCCTTGCAATTTTATTTCGACAGATTTATGGAAATTTCTCCGTCTATGAACAAATGACAGAAATATGGATTAGTTTACCTTATTCGAAATGAAATTTCCTACAAAATGCACATTATTAATTTCCAATAGCATGAAAAAAGTTTTTTTCAAAAATTGACAGTACCAGCCCTTGCAATTTTATTTGGACAGATTTATGGAAATTTCTCCGTCTATCAACAAATGACAGAAATATAGATTAGTTTACCTTATTCGAAATAAAATTCCCTACAAAATGCACATTATGAATTTCCAATAGCATGAAAAAAGTTTTTTTCAAAAATTGACAGTACCAGCCCTTGCAATTTTATTTCGACAGATTTATGGAAATTTCTCCGTCTATCAACAAATGACAGAAATATGGATTAGTTTACCTTATTCGAAATGAAATTCCCTACAAAATGCACATTATGAATTTCCAATAGCATGAAAAAAGTTTTTTTCAAAAATTGACAGTACCGGCCCTTGCAATTTTATTTCGACAGATTTATGGAAATTTCTCCGTCTATGAACAAATGACAGAAATATGGATTAGTTTACCTTATTCGAAATGAAATTCCCTAGAAAATGCACATAATGAATTTCCAATACCATGAAAAAAGTTTTTTTCAAAAATTGACAGTACCGGCCCTTAGGATTTTGAAACATGAAAATTTGGACCGATTTATGGAAATTTCTCCATCTATGAACAAATGACAGAAATAAGGATTAGTTTACCTTATTCGAAATGAAATTCCCTACAAAATGCACATTATGAATTTCCAATAGCATGAAAAATGTTTTTTTCAAAAATTGACAGTACCGGCCCTTAGGATTATGAAACATGAAAATTTGGACCGATTTATGGAAATTTCTCCATCTATGAACAAATGACAGAAATATGGATTAGTTTACCTTATTCGAAATGAAATTCCCTACAAAATGCACATAATGAATTTCCAATAGCATGAAAAAAGTTTTTTTCAAAAATTGACAGTACCGGCCCTTGCAATTTTATTTCGACAGATTTATGGAAATTTCTCCGTCTATGAACAAATGACAGAAATATGGATTAGTTTACCTTATTCGAAATGAAATTTCCTACAAAATGCACATTATTAATTTCCAATAGCATGAAAAAAGTTTTTTTCAAAAATTGACAGTACCAGCCCTTGCAATTTTATTTGGACAGATTTATGGAAATTTCTCCGTCTATCAACAAATGACAGAAATATAGATTAGTTTACCTTATTCGAAATAAAATTCCCTACAAAATGCACATTATGAATTTCCAATAGCATGAAAAAAGTTTTTTTCAAAAATTGACAGTACCAGCCCTTGCAATTTTATTTCGACAGATTTATGGAAATTTCTCCGTCTATCAACAAATGACAGAAATATGGATTAGTTTACCTTATTCGAAATGAAATTCCCTACAAAATGCACATTATGAATTTCCAATAGCATGAAAAAAGTTTTTTTCAAAAATTGACAGTACCGGCCCTTGCAATTTTATTTCGACAGATTTATGGAAATTTCTCCGTCTATGAACAAATGACAGAAATATGGATTAGTTTACCTTATTCGAAATGAAATTCCCTAGAAAATGCACATAATGAATTTCCAATACCATGAAAAAAGTTTTTTTCAAAAATTGACAGTACCGGCCCTTAGGATTTTGAAACATGAAAATTTGGACCGATTTATGGAAATTTCTCCATCTATGAACAAATGACAGAAATATGGATTAGTTTACCTTATTCGAAATGAAATTCCCTACAAAATGCACATTATGAATTTCCAATAGCATGAAAAATGTTTTTTTCAAAAATTGACAGTACCGGCCCTTAGGATTATGAAACATGAAAATTTGGACCGATTTATGGAAATTTCTCCATCTATGAACAAATGACAGAAATATGGATTAGTTTACCTTATTCGAAATGAAATTCCCTACAAAATGCACATAATGAATTTCCAATAGCATGAAAAAAGTTTTTTTCAAAAATTGACAGTACCGGCCCTTGCAATTTTATTTCGACAGATTTATGGAAATTTCTCCGTCTATGAAGAAATGACAGAAATATGGATTAGTTTACCTTATTCGAAATGAAATTTCCTACAAAATGCACATTATTAATTTCCAATAGCATGAAAAAAGTTTTTTTCAAAAATTGACAGTACCAGCCCTTGCAATTTTATTTGGACAGATTTATGGAAATTTCTCCGTCTATCAACAAATGACAGAAATATGGATTAGTTTACCTTATTCGAAATAAAATTCCCTACAAAATGCACATTATGAATTTCCAATAGCATGAAAAATGTTTTTTTCAAAAATTGACAGTACAGGGCCCTTGCAATTTTATTTCGACAGATTTATGGAAATTTCTCCGTCTATGAAGAAATGACAGAAATATGGATTAGTTTACCTTATTCGAAATGAAATTTCCTACAAAATGCACATTATTAATTTCCAATAGCATGAAAAAAGTTTTTTCAAAAATTGACAGTACCAGCCCTTGCAATTTTATTTGGACAGATTTATGGAAATTTCTCCGTCTATCAACAAATGACAGAAATATGGATTAGTTTACCTTATTCGAAATAAAATTCCCTACAAAATGCACATAATGAATTTCCAATAAAATGAAAAAAGTTTTTTTCAAAAATTGACAGTACCGGCCCTTGCAATTTTATTTCGACAGATTTATGGAAATTTCTCCGTCTATGAACAAATGACAGAAATATGGATTAGTTTACCTTATTCGAAATGAAATTCCCTACAAAATGCACATTATGAATTTCCAATAGCATGAAAAAAGTTTTTTTCAAAAATTGACAGTACCCTTAGGATTTTGAAACATGAAAATTTGGACCGATTTATGGAAATTTCTCCGTCTATGATAACAAATGACAGAAATATGGATTAGTTTACCTTATTCGAAATGAAATTCCCTACAAAATGCACATTATGAATTTCCAATAGCATGAAAAATGTTTTTTTCAAAAATTGACAGTACCGGCCCTTAGGATTATGAAACATGAAAATTTCGACCGATTTATGGAAATTTCTCCATCTATGAACAAATAACAGAAATATGGATTAGTTTACCTTATTCGAAATGAAATTCCCTACAAAATGCACATAATGAATTTCCAATAGCATGAAAAAAGTTTTTTTCAAAAATTGACAGTACCGGCCCTTGCAATTTTATTTCGACAGATTTATGGAAATTTCTCCGTCTATGAACAAATGACAGAAATATGGATTAGTTTACCTTATTCGAAATGAAATTCCCTACAAAATATCACATTATGAATTTCCAATAGCATGAAAAATGTTTTTTTCAAAAATTGACAGTACAGGGCCCTTGCAATTTTATTTCGACAGATTTATGGAAATTTCTCCGTCTATGAAGAAATGACAGAAATATGGATTAGTTTACCTTATTCGAAATGAAATTCCCTACAAAATGCACATTATGAATTTCCAATAGCATGAAAAATGTTTTTTTCAAAAATTGACAGTACAGGGCCCTTGCAATTTTATTTCAACAGATTTATGGAAATTTCTCCGTCTATGAAGAAATGACAGAAATATGGATTAGTTTACCTTATTCGAAATTAAATTTCCTACAAAATGCACATTATTAATTTCCAATAGCATGAAAAAAGTTTTTTTCAAAAATTGACAGTACCAGCCCTTGCAATTTTATTTGGACAGATTTATGGAAATTTCTCCGTCTATCAACAAATGACAGAAATATGGATTAGTTTACCTTATTCGAAATAAAATTCCCTACAAAATGCACATTATGAATTTCCAATAGCATGAAAAAAGTTTTTTTCAAAAATTGACAGTACCGGCCCTTGCAATTTTATTTCGACAGATTTATAGAAATTTCTCCGTCTATGAACAAATGACAGAAATATGGATTAGTTTACCTTATTCGAAATGAAATTCCCTACAAAATGCACATAATGAATTTCCAATACCATCAAAAAAGTTTTTTTCAAAAATTGACAGTACCGGCCCTTGCAATTTTATTTCGACAGATTTATGGAAATTTCTCCGTCTATGAACAAATGACAGAAATATGGATTAGTTTACCTTATTCGAAATGAAATTCCCTACAAAATGCACATTATGAATTTCCAATAGCATGAAAAAAGTTTTTTTCAAAAATTGACAGTACCCTTAGGATTTTGAAACATGAAAATTTGGACCGATTTATGGAAATTTCTCCGTCTATGATAACAAATGACAGAAATATGGATTAGTTTACCTTATTCGAAATGAAATTCCCTACAAAATGCACATCATGAATTTCCAATAGCATGAAAAAAGTTTTATCAAAAATTGACAGTACCGGCCCTTGCAATTTTATTTCGACAGATTTATGGAAATTTCTCTGTCTATGAACAAATGACAGAAATATGGATTAGTTTACCTTATTCGAAATGAAATTCCCTACAAAATATCACATTATGAATTTCCAATAGCATGAAAAATGTTTTTTTCAAAAATTGACAGTACAGGGCCCTTGCAATTTTATTTCGACAGATTTATGGAAATTTCTCCGTCTATGAAGAAATGACAGAAATATGGATTAGTTTACCTTATTCGAAATGAAATTTCCTACAAAATGCACATTATTAATTTCCAATAGCATGAAAAAAGTTTTTTTCAAAAATTGACAGTACCAGCCCTTGCAATTTTATTTCGACAGATTTATGGAAATTTCTCCGTCTATGAACAAATGACAGAAATATGGATTAGTTTACCTTATTCGAAATGAAATTCCCTACAAAATGCACATTATGAATTTCCAATAGCATGAAAAAAGTTTTTTTCAAAAATTGACAGTACCCTTAGGATTTTGAAACATGAAAATTTGGACCGATTTATGGAAATTTCTCCGTCTATGATAACAAATGACAGAAATATGGATTAGTTTACCTTATTCGAAATGAAATTCCCTACAAAATGCACATAATGAATTTCCAATAGCATGAAAAAAGTTTTTTTCAAAAATTGACAGTACCGGCCCTTGCAATTTTATTTCGACAGATTTATGGAAATTTCTCCGTCTATGAACAAATGACAGAAATATGGATTAGTTTACCTTATTCGAAATGAAATTCCCTACAAAATGCACATCATGAATTTCCAATAGCATGAAAAAAGTTTTTTTCAAAAATTGACAGTACCGGCCCTTAGGATTATGAAAGATGAAAATTTCGACCGATTTATGGAAATTTCTCCATCTATGAACAAATAACAGAAATATGGATTAGTTTACCTTATTCGAAATGAAATTCCCTACAAAATGCACATAATGAATTTCCAATAGCATGAAAAAAGTTTTTTTCAAAAATTGACAGTACCGGCCCTTGCAATTTTATTTCGACAGATTTATGGAAATTTCTCCATCTATGAAGAAATGACAGAAATATGGATTAGTTTACCTTATTCGAAATGAAATTCCCTACAAAATGCACATTATTAATTTCCAATAGCATGAAAAAAGTTTTTTTCAAAAATTGACAGTACCGGCCCTTAGGATTTTGAAACATGAAAATTTGGACCGATTTATGGAAATTTCTCCGTCTATGAACAAATGACAGAAATATGGATTAGTTTACCTTATTCGAAATGAAATTCCCTACAAAATGCACATCATGAATTTCCAATAGCATGAAAAAAGTTTTTTTCAAAAATTGACAGTACCGGCCCTTAGGATTATGAAACATGCAAATTTGGACCGATTTATGGAAATTTCTCCATCTATGAACAAATGACAGAAATATGGATTAGTTTACCTTATTCGAAATGAAATTCCCTACAAAATGCACATAATGAATTTCCAATACCATGAAAAAAGTTTTTTTCCAAAATTGACAGTACCGGCCCTTGCAATTTTATTTGGACAGATTTATGGAAATTTCTCCGTCTATCAACAAATGACAGAAATATGGATTAGTTTACCTTATTCGAAATGAAATTCCCTACAAAATGCACATTATGAATTTCCAATAGCATGAAAAAAGTTTTTTTCAAAAATTTACAGTACCGGCCCTTGCAATTTTATTTCGACAGATTTATGGAAATTTCTCCGTCTATGAACAAATGACAGAAATATGGATTAGTTTACCTTATTCGAAATGAAATTCCCTACAAAATGCACATTATGAATTTCCAATAGCATGAAAAAAGTTTTTTTCAAAAATTGACAGTACCCTTAGGATTTTGAAACATGAAAATTTGGACCGATTTATGGAAATTTCTCCGTCTATGATAACAAATGACAGAAATATGGATTAGTTTACCTTATTCGAAATGAAATTCCCTACAAAATGCACATAATGAATTTCCAATACCATGAAAAAAGTTTTTTTCCAAAATTGACAGTACCGGCCCTTGCAATTTTATTTGGACAGATTTATGGAAATTTCTCCGTCTATCAACAAATGACAGAAATATGGATTAGTTTACCTTATTCGAAATGAAATTCCCTACAAAATGCACATTATGAATTTCCAATAGCATGAAAAAAGTTTTTTTCAAAAATTGACAGTACCGGCCCTTAGGATTTTGAAACATGAAAATTTGGACCGATTTATGGAAATTTCTCCATCTATGAACAAATGACAGAAATATGGATTAGTTTACCTTATTCGAAATGAAATTCCCTACAAAATGCACATTATGAATTTCCAATAGCATGAAAAAAGTTTTTTTCAAAAATTGACAGTACCCTTAGGATTTTGAAACATGAAAATTTGGACCGATTTATGGAAATTTCTCCGTCTATGATAACAAATGACAGAAATATGGATTAGTTTACCTTATTCGAAATGAAATTCCCTACAAAATGCACATCATGAATTTCCAATAGCATGAAAAAAGTTTTTTTCAAAAATTGACAGTACCGGCCCTTGCAATTTTATTTCGACAGATTTATGGAAATTTCTCCGTCTATCAACAAATGACAGAAATATGGATTAGTTTACCTTATTCGAAATGAAATTCCCTACAAAATGCACATTATGAATTTCCAATAGCATGAAAAATGTTTTTTTCAAAAATTGACAGTACCGGCCCTTAGGATTTTGAAACATGAAAATTTGGACCGATTTATGGAAATTTCTCCATCTATGAACAAATGACAGAAATATGGATTAGTTTACCTTATTCGAAATGAAATTCCCTACAAAATGCACATAATGAATTTCCAATACCATGAAAAAAGTTTTTTTCAAAAATTGACAGTACCGGCCCTTAGGATTTTGAAACATGAAAATTTGGACCGATTTATGGAAATTTCTCCATCTATGAACAAATGACAGAAATATGGATTAGTTTACCTTATTCGAAATGAAATTCCCTACAAAATGCACATAATGAATTTCCAATACCATGAAAAAAGTTTTTTTCAAAAATTGACAGTACCGGCCCTTAGGATTATGAAACATGAAAATTTCGACCGATTTATGGAAATTTCTCCATCTATGAACAAATAACAGAAATATGGATTAGTTTACCTTATTCGAAATGAAATTCCCTACAAAATGCACATAATGAATTTCCAATACCATGAAAAAAGTTTTTTTCCAAAATTGACAGTACCGGCCCTTGCAATTTTATTTGGACAGATTTATGGAAATTTCTCCGTCTATCAACAAATGACAGAAATATGGATTAGTTTACCTTATTCGAAATGAAATTCCCTACAAAATGCACATTATGAATTTCCAATAGCATGAAAAAAGTTTTTTTCAAAAATTGACAGTACCGGCCCTTAGGATTTTGAAACATGAAAATTTGGACCGATTTATGGAAATTTCTCCATCTATGAACAAATGACAGAAATATGGATTAGTTTACCTTATTCGAAATGAAATTCCCTACAAAATGCACATTATGAATTTCCAATAGCATGAAAAAAGTTTTTTTCAAAAATTGACAGTACCCTTAGGATTTTGAAACATGAAAATTTGGACCGATTTATGGAAATTTCTCCGTCTATGATAACAAATGACAGAAATATGGATTAGTTTACCTTATTCGAAATGAAATTCCCTACAAAATGCACATCATGAATTTCCAATAGCATGAAAAAAGTTTTTTTCAAAAATTGACAGTACCGGCCCTTGCAATTTTATTTCGACAGATTTATGGAAATTTCTCCGTCTATGAACAAATGACAGAAATATGGATTAGTTTACCTTATTCGGAATGAAATTCCCTACAAAATGCACATCATGAATTTCCAATAGCATGAAAAAAGTTTTTTTCAAAAATTGACAGTACCGGCCCTTGCAATTTTATTTGGACAGATTTATGGAAATTTCTCCGTCTATCAACAAATGACAGAAATATGGATTAGTTTACCTTATTCGAAATGAAATTCCCTACAAAATGCACATTATGAATTTCCAATAGCATGAAAAATGTTTTTTTCAAAAATTGACAGTACCGGCCCTTAGGATTTTGAAACATGAAAATTTGGACCGATTTATGGAAATTTCTCCATCTATGAACAAATGACAGAAATATGGATTAGTTTACCTTATTCGAAATGAAATTCCCTACAAAATGCACATAATGAATTTCCAATACCATGAAAAAAGTTTTTTTCAAAAATTGACAGTACCGGCCCTTAGGATTTTGAAACATGAAAATTTGGACCGATTTATGGAAATTTCTCCATCTATGAACAAATGACAGAAATATGGATTAGTTTACCTTATTCGAAATGAAATTCCCTACAAAATGCACATAATGAATTTCCAATACCATGAAAAAAGTTTTTTTCAAAAATTGACAGTACCGGCCCTTAGGATTTTGAAACATGAAAATTTGGACCGATTTATGGAAATTTCTCCATCTATGAACAAATGACAGAAATATGGATTAGTTTACCTTATTCGAAATGAAATTCCCTACAAAATGCACATTATGAATTTCCAATAGCATGAAAAATGTTTTTTTCAAAAATTGACAGTACCGGCCCTTGCAATTTCATTTGGACAGATTTATGGAAATTTCTCCGTCTATGAACAAATGACAGAAATATGGATTAGTTTACCTTATTCGAAATGAAATTCCCTACAAAATGCACATTATGAATTTCCAATAGCATGAAAAAAGTTTTTTTCAAAAATTGACAGTACCGGCCCTTGCAATTTTATTTCGACAGATTTATGGAAATTTCTCCGTCTATGAACAAATGACAGAAATATGGATTAGTTTACCTTATTCGAAATGAAATTCCCTACAAAATATCACATTATGAATTTCCAATAGCATGAAAAATGTTTTTTTCAAAAATTGACAGTACCGGGCCCTTGCAATTTTATTTCGACAGATTTATGGAAATTTCTCCGTCTATGAACAAATGACAGAAATATGGATTAGTTTACCTTATTCGAAATGAAATTCCCTACAAAATGCGCATTATGAATATCCAATAGCATGAAAAAAGTTTTTTTCAAAAATTGACAGTACCCTTAGGATTTTGAAACATGAAAATTTGGACAGATTTATCGAAATTTCTCCGTCTATGGTAACAAAAGACAGAAATATGGATTAGTTCACCTTATTCGAAATGAAATTCCCTACAAAATGCACATAATGAATTTCCAATAGCATGAAAAAAGTTTTTTTCAAAAATTGACAGTACCGGCCCTTGCAATTTTATTTCGACAGATTTATGGAAATTTCTCCGTCTATGAACAAATGACAGAAATATGGATTAGTTTACCTTATTCAAAATGAAATTCCCTACAAAATGCACATCATGAATTTCCAATAGCATGAAAAAAGTTTTTTTCAAAAATTGACAGTACCAGCCCTTAGGATTATGAAACATGAAAATTTCGACCGATTTATGGAAATTTCTCCATCTATGAACAAATAACAGAAATATGGATTAGTTTACCTTATTCGAAATGAAATTCCCTACAAAATGCACATAATGAATTTCCAATAGCATGAAAAAAGTTTTTTTCAAAAATTGACAGTACCGGCCCTTAGGATTTTGAAACATGAAAATTTGGACCGATTTATGGAAATTTCTCCGTCTATGAACAAATGACAGAAATATGGATTAGTTTACCTTATTCGAAATGAAATTCCCTACAAAATGCACATAATGAATTTCCAATACCATGAAAAAAGTTTTTTTCCAAAATTGACAGTACCGGCCCTTGCAATTTTATTTCGACAGATTTATGGAAATTTCTCCGTCTATGAACAAATGACAGAAATATGGATTAGTTTACCTTATTCGAAATGAAATTCCCTACAAAATATCACATTATGAATTTCCAATAGCATGAAAAATGTTTTTTTCAAAAATTGACAGTACCGGCCCTTGCAATTTTATTTGGACAGATTTATGGAAATTTCTCCGTCTATCAACAAATGACAGAAATATGGATTAGTTTACATTATTCGAAATGAAATTCCCTACAAAATGCACATTATGAATTTCCAATAGCATGAAAAAAGTTTTTTTCAAAAATTGACAGTACAGGGGGCCCTTGCAATTTTATTTCGACAGATTTATGGAAATTTCTCCGTCTATGAAGAAATGACAGAAATATGGATTAGTTTACCTTATTCGAAATGAAATTCCCTACAAAATGCACATTATGAATTTCCAATAGCATGAAAAATGTTTTTTTCAAAAATTGACAGTACAGGGCCCTTGCAATTTTATTTCGACAGATTTAATGAAATTTCTCCGTCTATGAAGAAATGACAGAAATATGGATTAGTTTACCTTATTCGAAATGAAATTCCCTACAAAATGCACATTATGAATTTCCAATAGCATGAAAAAAGTTTTTTTCAAAAATTGACAGTACCCTTAGGATTTTGAAACATGAAAATTTGGACCGATTTATGGAAATTTCTCCGTCTATGATAACAAATGACAGAAATATGGATTAGTTTACCTTATTCGAAATGAAATTCCCTACAAAATGCACATCATGAATTTCCAATAGCATGAAAAAAGTTTTATCAAAAATTGACAGTACCGGCCCTTGCAATTTTATTTCGACAGATTTATGGAAATTTCTCCGTCTATGAACAAATAACAGAAATATGGATTAGTTTACCTTATTCGAAATGAAATTCCCTACAAAATGCACATCATGAATTTCCAATAGCATGAAAAAAGTTTTTTTTCAAAAATTGACAGTACAGGGCCCTTGCAATTTTATTTCGACAGATTTATGGAAATTTCTCCGTCTATGAAGAAATGACAGAAATATGGATTAGTTTACCTTATTCGAAATGAAATTTCCTACAAAATGCACATTATTAATTTCCAATAGCATGAAAAAAGTTTTTTTCAAAAATTGACAGTACCGGCCCTTGCAATTTTATTTCGACAGATTTATGGAAATTTCTCCGTCTATGAACAAATGACAGAAATATGGATTAGTTTACCTTATTCGAAATGAAATTCCCTACAAAATGCACATTATGAATTTCCAATACCATGAAAAATGTTTTTTTCAAAAATTGACAGTACCGGCCCTTAGGATTTTGAAACATGAAAATTTGGACCGATTTATGGAAATTTCTCCATCTATGAACAAATGACAGAAATATGGATTAGTTTACCTTATTCGAAATGAAATTCCCTACAAAATGCACATTATGAATTTCCAATAGCATGAAAAATGTTTTTTTCAAAAATTGACAGTACCGGCCCTTGCAATTTCATTTGGACAGATTTATGGAAATTTCTCCGTCTATGAACAAATGACAGAAATATGGATTAGTTTACCTTATTCGAAATGAAATTCCCTACAAAATGCACATCATGAATTTCCAATAGCATGAAAAAAGTTTTTTTCAAAAATTGACAGTACCGGCCCTTGCAATTTTATTTCGACAGATTTATGGAAATTTCTCCGTCTATGAACAAATGACAGAAATATGGATTAGTTTACCTTATTCGAAATGAAATTCCCTACAAAATGCACATCATGAATTTCCAATAGCATGAAAAAAGTTTTTTTCAAAAATTGACAGTACCGGCCCTTGCAATTTTATTTGGACAGATTTATGGAAATTTCTCCGTCTATCAACAAATGACAGAAATATGGATTAGTTTACCTTATTCGAAATGAAATTCCCTACAAAATGCACATAATGAATTTCCAATACCATGAAAAAAGTTTTTTTCAAAAATTGACAGTACCGGCCCTTAGGATTTTGAAACATGAAAATTTGGACCGATTTATGGAAATTTCTCCATCTATGAACAAATGACAGAAATATGGATTAGTTTACCTTATTCGAAATGAAATTCCCTACAAAATGCACATAATGAATTTCCAATACCATGAAAAAAGTTTTTTTCAAAAATTGACAGTACCGGCCCTTAGGATTTTGAAACATGAAAATTTGGACCGATTTATGGAAATTTCTCCATCTATGAACAAATGACAGAAATATGGATTAGTTTACCTTATTCGAAATGAAATTCCCTACAAAATGCACATAATGAATTTAAAATAGCATGAAAAAAGTTTTTTTCAAAAATTGACAGTACCGGCCCTTGCAATTTTATTTCGACAGATTTATGGAAATTTCTCCGTCTATGAACAAATGACAGAAATATGGATTAGTTTACCTTATTCAAAATGAAATTCCCTACAAAATGCACATCATGAATTTCCAATAGCATGAAAAAAGTTTTTTTCAAAAATTGACAGTACCAGCCCTTAGGATTATGAAACATGAAAATTTCGACCGATTTATGGAAATTTCTCCATCTATGAACAAATAACAGAAATATGGATTAGTTTACCTTATTCGAAATGAAATTCCCTACAAAATGCACATAATGAATTTCCAATAGCATGAAAAAAGTTTTTTTCAAAAATTGACAGTACCGGCCCTTAGGATTTTGAAACATGAAAATTTGGACCGATTTATGGAAATTTCTCCGTCTATGAACAAATGACAGAAATATGGATTAGTTTACCTTATTCGAAATGAAATTCCCTACAAAATGCACATAATGAATTTCCAATACCATGAAAAAAGTTTTTTTCCAAAATTGACAGTACCGGCCCTTGCAATTTTATTTGGACAGATTTATGGAAATTTCTCCGTCTATGAACAAATGACAGAAATATGGATTAGTTTACCTTATTCAAAATGAAATTCCCTACAAAATGCACATCATGAATTTCCAATAGCATGAAAAAAGTTTTTTTCAAAAATTGACAGTACCAGCCCTTAGGATTATGAAACATGAAAATTTCGACCGATTTATGGAAATTTCTCCATCTATGAACAAATAACAGAAATATGGATTAGTTTACCTTATTCGAAATGAAATTCCCTACAAAATGCACATAATGAATTTCCAATAGCATGAAAAAAGTTTTTTTCAAAAATTGACAGTACCGGCCCTTAGGATTTTGAAACATGAAAATTTGGACCGATTTATGGAAATTTCTCCGTCTATGAACAAATGACAGAAATATGGATTAGTTTACCTTATTCGAAATGAAATTCCCTACAAAATGCACATTATGAATTTCCAATAGCATGAAAAAAGTTTTTTTCAAAAATTGACAGTACAGGGGGCCCTTGCAATTTTATTTCGACAGATTTATGGAAATTTCTCCGTCTATGAAGAAATGACAGAAATATGGATTAGTTTACCTTATTCGAAATGAAATTCCCTACAAAATGCACATTATGAATTTCCAATAGCATGAAAAATGTTTTTTTCAAAAATTGACAGTACAGGGCCCTTGCAATTTTATTTCGACAGATTTATGGAAATTTCTCCGTCTATGAAGAAATGACAGAAATATGGATTAGTTTACCTTATTCGAAATGAAATTTCCTACAAAATGCACATTATTAATTTCCAATAGCATGAAAAAAGTTTTTTTCAAAAATTGACAGTACCGGCCCTTGCAATTTTATTTCGACAGATTTATGGAAATTTCTCCGTCTATGAACAAATGACAGAAATATGGATTAGTTTACCTTATTCGAAATGAAATTCCCTACAAAATGCACATTATGAATTTCCAATAGCATGAAAAAAGTTTTTTTCAAAAATTGACAGTACCCTTAGGATTTTGAAACATGAAAATTTGGACCGATTTATGGAAATTTCTCCGTCTATGATAACAAATGACAGAAATATGGATTAGTTTACCTTATTCGAAATGAAATTCCCTACAAAATGCACATCATGAATTTCCAATAGCATGAAAAAAGTTTTATCAAAAATTGACAGTACCGGCCCTTGCAATTTTATTTCGACAGATTTATGGAAATTTCTCCGTCTATGAACAAATAACAGAAATATGGATTAGTTTACCTTATTCGAAATGAAATTCCCTACAAAATGCACATCATGAATTTCCAATAGCATGAAAAATGTTTTTTTCAAAAATTGACAGTACAGGGCCCTTGCAATTTTATTTCGACAGATTTATGGAAATTTCTCCGTCTATGAAGAAATGACAGAAATATGGATTAGTTTACCTTATTCGAAATGAAATTTCCTACAAAATGCACATTATTAATTTCCAATAGCATGAAAAAAGTTTTTTTCAAAAATTGACAGTACCGGCCCTTGCAATTTTATTTCGACAGATTTATGGAAATTTCTCCGTCTATGAACAAATGACAGAAATATGGATTAGTTTACCTTATTCGAAATGAAATTCCCTACAAAATGCACATTATGAATTTCCAATACCATGAAAAATGTTTTTTTCAAAAATTGACAGTACCGGCCCTTAGGATTTTGAAACATGAAAATTTGGACCGATTTATGGAAATTTCTCCATCTATGAACAAATGACAGAAATATGGATTAGTTTACCTTATTCGAAATGAAATTCCCTACAAAATGCACATTATGAATTTCCAATAGCATGAAAAATGTTTTTTTCAAAAATTGACAGTACCGGCCCTTGCAATTTCATTTGGACAGATTTATGGAAATTTCTCCGTCTATGAACAAATGACAGAAATATGGATTAGTTTACCTTATTCGAAATGAAATTCCCTACAAAATGCACATCATGAATTTCCAATAGCATGAAAAAAGTTTTTTTCAAAAATTGACAGTACCGGCCCTTGCAATTTTATTTCGACAGATTTATGGAAATTTCTCCGTCTATGAACAAATGACAGAAATATGGATTAGTTTACCTTATTCGAAATGAAATTCCCTACAAAATGCACATCATGAATTTCCAATAGCATGAAAAAAGTTTTTTTCAAAAATTGACAGTACCGGCCCTTGCAATTTTATTTGGACAGATTTATGGAAATTTCTCCGTCTATCAACAAATGACAGAAATATGGATTAGTTTACCTTATTCGAAATGAAATTCCCTACAAAATGCACATAATGAATTTCCAATACCATGAAAAAAGTTTTTTTCAAAAATTGACAGTACCGGCCCTTAGGATTTTGAAACATGAAAATTTGGACCGATTTATGGAAATTTCTCCATCTATGAACAAATGACAGAAATATGGATTAGTTTACCTTATTCGAAATGAAATTCCCTACAAAATGCACATAATGAATTTCCAATACCATGAAAAAAGTTTTTTTCAAAAATTGACAGTACCGGCCCTTAGGATTTTGAAACATGAAAATTTGGACCGATTTATGGAAATTTCTCCATCTATGAACAAATGACAGAAATATGGATTAGTTTACCTTATTCGAAATGAAATTCCCTACAAAATGCACATTATGAATTTCCAATAGCATGAAAAATGTTTTTTCCAAAAATTGACAGTACCGGCCCTTGCAATTTCATTTGGACAGATTTATGGAAATTTCTCCGTCTATGAACAAATGACAGAAATATGGATTAGTTTACCTTATTCGAAATGAAATTCCCTACAAAATATCACATTATGAATTTCCAATAGCATGAAAAATGTTTTTTTCAAAAATTGACAGTACCGGGCCCTTGCAATTTTATTTCGACAGATTTATGGAAATTTCTCCGTCTATGAACAAATGACAGAAATATGGATTAGTTTACCTTATTCGAAATGAAATTCCCTACAAAATGCACATTATGAATATCCAATAGCATGAAAAAAGTTTTTTTCAAAAATTGACAGTACCCTTAGGATTTTGAAACATGAAAATTTGGACAGATTTATCGAAATTTCTCCGTCTATGGTAACAAATGACAGAAATATGGATTAGTTTACCTTATTCGAAATGAAATTCCCTACAAAATGCACATAATGAATTTCCAATAGCATGAAAAAAGTTTTTTTCAAAAATTGACAGTACCGGCCCTTAGGATTTTGAAACATGAAAATTTGGACCGATTTATGGAAATTTCTCCGTCTATGAACAAATGACAGAAATATGGATTAGTTTACCTTATTCGAAATGAAATTCCCTACAAAATGCACATAATGAATTTCCAATACCATGAAAAAAGTTTTTTTCCAAAATTGACAGTACCGGCCCTTGCAATTTTATTTGGACAGATTTATGGAAATTTCTCCGTCTATCAACAAATGACAGAAATATGGATTAGTTTACCTTATTCGAAATGAAATTCCCTACAAAATGCACATTATGAATTTCCAATAGCATGAAAAAAGTTTTTTTCAAAAATTGACAGTACAGGGGGCCCTTGCAATTTTATTTCGACAGATTTATGGAAATTTCTCCGTCTATGAAGAAATGACAGAAATATGGATTAGTTTACCTTATTCGAAATGAAATTCCCTACAAAATGCACATTATGAATTTCCAATAGCATGAAAAATGTTTTTTTCAAAAATTGACAGTACAGGGCCCTTGCAATTTTATTTCGACAGATTTATGGAAATTTCTCCGTCTATGAAGAAATGACAGAAATATGGATTAGTTTACCTTATTCGAAATGAAATTTCCTACAAAATGCACATTATTAATTTCCAATAGCATGAAAAAAGTTTTTTTCAAAAATTGACAGTACCGGCCCTTGCAATTTTATTTCGACAGATTTATGGAAATTTCTCCGTCTATGAACAAATGACAGAAATATGGATTAGTTTACCTTATTCGAAATGAAATTCCCTACAAAATGCACATTATGAATTTCCAATAGCATGAAAAAAGTTTTTTTCAAAAATTGACAGTACCCTTAGGATTTTGAAACATGAAAATTTGGACCGATTTATGGAAATTTCTCCGTCTATGATAACAAATGACAGAAATATGGATTAGTTTACCTTATTCGAAATGAAATTCCCTACAAAATGCACATCATGAATTTCCAATAGCATGAAAAAAGTTTTATCAAAAATTGACAGTACCGGCCCTTGCAATTTTATTTCGACAGATTTATGGAAATTTCTCCGTCTATGAACAAATAACAGAAATATGGATTAGTTTACCTTATTCGAAATGAAATTCCCTACAAAATGCACATCATGAATTTCCAATAGCATGAAAAAAGTTTTTTTCAAAAATTGACAGTACCGGCCCTTGCAATTTTATTTCGACAGATTTATGGAAATTTCTCCGTCTATGAACAAATGACAGAAATATGGATTAGTTTACCTTATTCGAAATGAAATTCCCTACAAAATGCACATTATGAATTTCCAATACCATGAAAAATGTTTTTTTCAAAAATTGACAGTACCGGCCCTTAGGATTTTGAAACATGAAAATTTGGACCGATTTATGGAAATTTCTCCATCTATGAACAAATAACAGAAATATGGATTAGTTTACCTTATTCGAAATGAAATTCCCTACAAAATGCACATAATGAATTTCCAATAGCATGAAAAAAGTTTTTTTCAAAAATTGACAGTACCGGCCCTTAGGATTATGAAACATGAAAATTTGGACCGATTTATGGAAATTTCTCCATCTATGAACGAATGACAGAAATATGGATTAGTTTACCTTATTCGAAATGAAATTCCCTACAAAATGCACATAATGAATTTCCAATACCATGAAAAAAGTTTTTTTCCAAAATTGACAGTACCGGCCCTTGCAATTTTATTTGGACAGATTTATGGAAATTTCTCCGTCTATGAACAAATGACAGAAATATGGATTAGTTTACCTTATTCGAAATGAAACTCCCTACAAAATGCACATCATGAATTTCCAATAGCATGAAAAATGTTTTTTTCAAAAATTGACAGTACCGGCCCTTGCAATTTCATTTGGACAGATTTATGGAAATTTCTCCGTCTATGAACAAATGACAGAAATATGGATTAGTTTACCTTATTCGAAATGAAATTCCCTACAAAATGCACATCATGAATTTCCAATAGCATGAAAAAAGTTTTTTTCAAAAATTGACAGTACCGGCCCTTGCAATTTTATTTCGACAGATTTATGGAAATTTCTCCGTCTATCAACAAATGACAGAAATATGGATTAGTTTACCTTATTCGAAATGAAATTCCCTACAAAATGCACATAATGAATTTCCAATACCATGAAAAAAGTTTTTTTCAAAAATTGACAGTACTGGCCCTTAGGATTTTGAAACATGAAAATTTGGACCGATTTATGGAAATTTCTCCATCTATGAACAAATGACAGAAATATGGATTAGTTTACCTTATTCGAAATGAAATTCCCTACAAAATGCACATTATGAATTTCCAATAGCATGAAAAAAGTTTTTTTCAAAAATTGACAGTACCGGCCCTTAGGATTTTGAAACATGAAAATTTGGACCGATTTATGGAAATTTCTCCGTCTATGATAACAAATGACAGAAATATGGATTAGTTTACCTTATTCGAAATGAAATTCCCTACAAAATGCACATCATGAATTTCCAATAGCATGAAATAAGTTTTATCAAAAATTGACAGTACCGGCCCTTGCAATTTTATTTCGACAGATTTATGGAAATTTCTCCGTCTATGAACAAATGACAGAAATATGGATTAGTTTACCTTATTCGAAATGAAACTCCCTACAAAATGCACATCATGAATTTCCAATAGCATGAAAAAAGTTTTTTTCAAAAATTGACAGTACCGGCCCTTGCAATTTTATTTGGACAGATTTATGGAAATTTCTCCGTCTATCAACAAATGACAGAAATATGGATTAGTTTACCTTATTCGAAATGAAATTCCCTACAAAATGCACATTATGAATTTCCAATAGCATGAAAAAAGTTTTTTTCAAAAATTGACAGTACCGGCCCTTAGGATTTTGAAACATGAAAATTTGGACCGATTTATGGAAATTTCTCCATCTATGAACAAATGACAGAAATATGGATTAGTTTACCTTATTCGAAATGAAATTCCCTACAAAATGCACATAATGAATTTCCAATACCATGAAAAAAGTTTTTTTCAAAAATTGACAGTACCGGCCCTTAGGATTTTGAAACATGAAAATTTGGACCGATTTATGGAAATTTCTCTGTCTATGAACAAATGACAGAAATATGGATTAGTTTACCTTATTCGAAATGAAATTCCCTACAAAATGCACATAATGAATTTCCAATAGCATGAAAAAAGTTTTTTTCAAAAATTGACAGTACCGGCCCTTGCAATTTCATTTGGACAGATTTATGGAAATTTCTCCGTCTATGAACAAATGACAGAAATATGGATTAGTTTACCTTATTCGAAATGAAATTCCCTACAAAATGCACGTTATGAATTTCCAATAGCATGAAAAAAGTTTTTTTCAAAAATTGACAGTACCCTTAGGATTTTGAAACATGAAAATTTGGACCGATTTATGGAAATTTCTCCGTCTATGATAACAAATGACAGAAATATGGATTAGTTTACCTTATTCGAAATGAAATTCCCTACAAAATGCACATTATTAATTTCCAATAGCATGAAAAAAGTTTTTTTCAAAAATTGACAGTACCGGCCCTTAGGATTTTGAAACATGAAAATTTGGACCGATTTATGGAAATTTCTCCGTCTATGAACAAATGACAGAAATATGGATTAGTTTACGTTATTCGAAATGAAATTCCCTACAAAATGCACATTATGAATTTCCAATATCATGAAAAATGTTTTTTTCAAAAATTGACAGTACCGGCCCTTAGGATTTTGCGACATGAAAATTTGGACCGATTTATGGAAATTTCTCCGTCTATAAAACAAATGACAGATATATGGATTAGTTTACCTTATTCGAAATGAAATTCCCTACAAAATGCACATCATGAATTTCCAATAGCATGAAAAAAGTTTTTTTCAAAAATTGACAGTACCGGCCCTTGCAATTTTATTTCGACAGATTTATGGAAATTTCTCCGTCTATGAACAAATGACAGAAATATGGATTAGTTTACCTTATTCGAAATGAAATTCCCTACAAAATGCACATCATGAATTTCCAATAGCATGAAAAAAGTTTTTTTCAAAAATTGACAGTACCGGCCCTTGCAATTTTATTTGGACAGATTTATGGAAATTTCTCCGTCTATGAAGAAATGACAGAAATATGGATTAGTTTACCTTATTCGAAATGAAATTCCCTACAAAATGCACATTATGAATTTCCAATAGCATGAAAAAAGTTTTTTTCAAAAATTGACAGTACCGGCCCTTAGGATTTTGAAACATGAAAATTTGGACCGATTTATGGAAATTTCTCCGTCTATGAACAAATGACAGAAATATGGATTAGTCTACCTTATTCGAAATGAAACTCCCTACAAAATGCACATAATGAATTTCCAATACCATGAAAAAAGTTTTTTTCAAAAATTGACAGTACCGGCCCTTGCAATTTCATTTGGACAGATTTATGGAAATTTCTCCGTCTATGAACAAATGACAGAAATATGGATTAGTTTACCTTATTCGAAATGAAATTCCCTACAAAATGCACATTATGAATTTCCAATAGCATGAAAAAAGTTTTTTTCAAAAATTGACAGTACCAGCCCTTGCAATTTTATTTCGACAGATTTATGGAAATTTCTCCGTCTATGAACAAATGACAGAAATATGGATTAGTTTACCTTATTCGAAATGAAATTCCCTACAAAATGCACATTATGAATTTCCAATAGCATGAAAAAAGTTTTTTTCAAAAATTGACAGTACCCTTAGGATTTTGAAACATGAAAATTTGGACCGATTTATGGAAATTTCTCCGTCTATGATAACAAATGACAGAAATATGGATTAGTTTACCTTATTCGAAATGAAATTCCCTACAAAATGCACATCATGAATTTCCAATAGCATGAAAAAAGTTTTTTTCAAAAATTGACAGTACCGGCCCTTGCAATTTTATTTCGACAGATTTATGGAAATTTCTCCGTCTATGAACAAATGACAGAAATATGGATTAGTTTACCTTATTCGAAATGAAATTCCCTACAAAATGCACATTATGAATTTCCAATAGCATGAAAAATGTTTTTTTCAAAAATTGACAGTACCGGCCCTTGCAATTTCATTTGGACAGATTTATGGAAATTTCTCCGTCTATGAACAAATGACAGAAATATGGATTAGTTTACCTTATTCGAAATGAAATTCCCTACAAAATGCACATCATGAATTTCCAATAGCATGAAAAAAGTTTTTTTCAAAAATTGACAGTACCGGCCCTTGCAATTTTATTTCGACAGATTTATGGAAATTTCTCCGTCTATGAACAAATGACAGAAATATGGATTAGTTTACCTTATTCGAAATGAAATTCCCTACAAAATGCACATTATGAATTTCCAATAGCATGAAAAAAGTTTTTTTCAAAAATTGACAGTACAGGGGGCCCTTGCAATTTTATTTCGACAGATTTATGGAAATTTCTCCGTCTATGAAGAAATGACAGAAATATGGATTAGTTTACCTTATTCGAAATGAAATTCCCTACAAAATGCACATCATGAATTTCCAATAGCATGAAAAAAGTTTTTTTCAAAAATTGACAGTACCGGCCCTTAGGATTTTGAAACATGAAAATTTGGACCGATTTATGGAAATTTCTCCGTCTATGATAACAAATGACAGAAATATGGATTAGTTTACCTTATTCGAAATGAAATTCCCTACAAAATGCACATCATGAATTTCCAATAGCATGAAATAAGTTTTATCAAAAATTGACAGTACCGGCCCTTGCAATTTTATTTCGACAGATTTATGGAAATTTCTCCGTCTATGAACAAATGACAGAAATATGGATTAGTTTACCTTATTCGAAATGAAACTCCCTACAAAATGCACATCATGAATTTCCAATAGCATGAAAAAAGTTTTTTTCAAAAATTGACAGTACCGGCCCTTGCAATTTTATTTGGACAGATTTATGGAAATTTCTCCGTCTATCAACAAATGACAGAAATATGGATTAGTTTACCTTATTCGAAATGAAATTCCCTACAAAATGCACATTATGAATTTCCAATAGCATGAAAAAAGTTTTTTTCAAAAATTGACAGTACCGGCCCTTAGGATTTTGAAACATGAAAATTTGGACCGATTTATGGAAATTTCTCCATCTATGAACAAATGACAGAAATATGGATTAGTTTACCTTATTCGAAATGAAATTCCTTACAAAATGCACATAATGAATTTCCAATACCATGAAAAAAGTTTTTTTCAAAAATTGACAGTACCGGCCCTTAGGATTTTGAAACATGAAAATTTGGACCGATTTATGGAAATTTCTCTGTCTATGAACAAATGACAGAAATATGGATTAGTTTACCTTATTCGAAATGAAATTCCCTACAAAATGCACATAATGAATTTCCAATAGCATGAAAAAAGTTTTTTTTCAAAAATTGACAGTACCGGCCCTTGCAATTTCATTTGGACAGATTTATGGAAATTTCTCCGTCTATGAACAAATGACAGAAATATGGATTAGTTTACCTTATTCGAAATGAAATTCCCTACAAAATGCACGTTATGAATTTCCAATAGCATGAAAAAAGTTTTTTTCAAAAATTGACAGTACCCTTAGGATTTTGAAACATGAAAATTTGGACCGATTTATGGAAATTTCTCCGTCTATGATAACAAATGACAGAAATATGGATTAGTTTACCTTATTCGAAATGAAATTCCCTACAAAATGCACATTATTAATTTCCAATAGCATGAAAAAAGTTTTTTTCAAAAATTGACAGTACCGGCCCTTAGGATTTTGAAACATGAAAATTTGGACCGATTTATGGAAATTTCTCCGTCTATGAACAAATGACAGAAATATGGATTAGTTTACGTTATTCGAAATGAAATTCCCTACAAAATGCACATTATGAATTTCCAATATCATGAAAAAAGTTTTTTTCAAAAATTGACAGTACCGGCCCTTAGGATTTTGCGACATGAAAATTTGGACCGATTTATGGAAATTTCTCCGTCTATAAAACAAATGACAGAAATATGGATTAGTTTACCTTATTCGAAATGAAATTCCCTACAAAATGCACATTATGAATTTCCGATAGCATGAAAAAAGTTTTTTTCAAAAATTGACAGTACCGGCCCTTGCAATTTTATTTCGACAGATTTATGGAAATTTCTCCGTCTATGAAGAAATGACAGAAATATGGATTAGTTTACCTTATTCGAAATGAAATTCCCTACAAAATGCACATTATGAATTTCCAATAGCATGAAAAAAGTTTTTTTCAAAAATTGACAGTACCGGCCCTTAGGATTTTGAAACATGAAAATTTGGACCGATTTATGGAAATTTCTCCGTCTATGAACAAATGACAGAAATATGAATTAGTCTACCTTATTCGAAATGAAACTCCCTACAAAATGCACATAATGAATTTCCAATACCATGAAAAAAGTTTTTTTCAAAAATTGACAGTACCGGCCCTTGCAATTTCATTTGGACAGATTTATGGAAATTTCTCCGTCTATGAACAAATGACAGAAATATGGATTAGTTTACCTTATTCGAAATGAAATTCCCTACAAAATGCACATTATGAATTTCCAATAGCATGAAAAAAGTTTTTTTCAAAAATTGACAGTACCGGCCCTTGCAATTTTATTTCGACAGATTTATGGAAATTTCTCCGTCTATGAACAAATGACAGAAATATGGATTAGTTTACCTTATTCGAAATGAAATTCCCTACAAAATGCACATCATGAATTTCCAATAGCATGAAAAAAGTTTTTTTCAAAAATTGACAGTACCGGCCCTTGCAATTTTATTTCGACAGATTTATGGAAATTTCTCCGTCTATGAACAAATGACAGAAATATGGATTAGTTTACCTTATTCGAAATGAAATTCCCTACAAAATGCACATTATGAATTTCCAATAGCATGAAAAAAGTTTTTTTCAAAAATTGACAGTACCCTTAGGATTTTGAAACATGAAAATTTGGACCGATTTATGGAAATTTCTCCGTCTATGATAACAAATGACAGAAATATGGATTAGTTTACCTTATTCGAAATGAAATTCCCTACAAAATGCACATCATGAATTTCCAATAGCATGAAAAAAGTTTTTTTCAAAAATTGACAGTACCGGCCCTTGCAATTTTATTTCGACAGATTTATGGAAATTTCTCCGTCTATGAACAAATGACAGAAATATGGATTAGTTTACCTTATTCGAAATGAAATTCCCTACAAAATGCACATTATGAATTTCCAATAGCATGAAAAATGTTTTTTTCAAAAATTGACAGTACCGGCCCTTGCAATTTCATTTGGACAGATTTATGGAAATTTCTCCGTCTATGAACAAATGACAGAAATATGGATTAGTTTACCTTATTCGAAATGAAATTCCCTACAAAATGCACATCATGAATTTCCAATAGCATGAAAAAAGTTTTTTTCAAAAATTGACAGTACCGGCCCTTGCAATTTTATTTCGACAGATTTATGGAAATTTCTCCGTCTATGAACAAATGACAGAAATATGGATTAGTTTACCTTATTCGAAATGAAATTCCCTACAAAATGCACATTATGAATTTCCAATAGCATGAAAAAAGTTTTTTTCAAAAATTGACAGTACCGGCCCTTGCAATTTTATTTCGACAGATTTATGGAAATTTCTCCGTCTATGAACAAATGACAGAAATATGGATTAGTTTACCTTATTCGAAATGAAATTCCCTACAAAATGCACATTATGAATTTCCAATAGCATGAAAAAAGTTTTTTTCAAAAATTGACAGTACCCTTAGGATTTTGAAACATGAAAATTTGGACCGATTTATGGAAATTTCTCCGTCTATGATAACAAATGACAGAAATATGGATTAGTTTACCTTATTCGAAATGAAATTCCCTACAAAATGCACATCATGAATTTCCAATAGCATGAAAAAAGTTTTTTTCAAAAATTGACAGTACCGGCCCTTGCAATTTTATTTCGACAGATTTATGGAAATTTCTCCGTCTATGAACAAATGACAGAAATATGGATTAGTTTACCTTATTCGAAATGAAATTCCCTACAAAATGCACATTATGAATTTCCAATACCATGAAAAATGTTTTTTTCAAAAATTGACAGTACCGGCCCTTAGGATTTTGAAACATGAAAATTTGGACCGATTTATGGAAATTTCTCCATCTATGAACAAATGACAGAAATATGGATTAGTTTACCTTATTCGAAATGAAATTCCCTACAAAATGCACATTATGAATTTCCAATAGCATGAAAAATGTTTTTTTCAAAAATTGACAGTACCGGCCCTTGCAATTTTATTTCGACAGATTTATGGAAATTTCTCCGTCTATGAACAAATGACAGAAATATGGATTAGTTTACCTTATTCGAAATGAAATTCCCTACAAAATGCACATCATGAATTTCCAATAGCATGAAAAAAGTTTTATCAAAAATTGACAGTACCGGCCCTTGCAATTTTATTTCGACAGATTTATGGAAATTTCTCCGTCTATCAACAAATGACAGAAATATGGATTAGTTTACCTTATTCGAAATGAAATTCCCTACAAAATGCACATTATGAATTTCCAATAGCATGAAAAAAGTTTTTTTCAAAAATTGACAGTACCGGCCCTTAGGATTTTGAAACAGGAAAATTTGGACCGATTTATGGAAATTTCTCCATCTATGAACAAATGACAGAAATATGGATTAGTTTACCTTATTCGAAATGAAATTCCCTACAAAATGCACATAATGAATTTCCAATACCATGAAAAAAGTTTTTTTCAAAAATTGACAGTACCGGCCCTTAGGATTTTGAAACATGAAAATTTGGACCGATTTATGGAAATTTCTCCATCTATGAACAAATGACAGAAATATGGATTAGTTTACCTTATTCGAAATGAAATTCCCTACAAAATGCACATTATGAATTTCCAATAGCATGAAAAAAGTTTTTTTCAAAAATTGACAGTACCGGCCCTTAGGATTTTGAAACATGAAAATTTGGACCGATTTATGGAAATTTCTCCGTCTATGATAACAAATGACAGAAATATGGATTAGTTTACCTTATTCGAAATGAAATTCCCTACAAAATGCACATCATGAATTTCCAATAGCATGAAATAAGTTTTATCAAAAATTGACAGTACCGGCCCTTGCAATTTTATTTCGACAGATTTATGGAAATTTCTCCGTCTATGAACAAATGACAGAAATATGGATTAGTTTACCTTATTCGAAATGAAACTCCCTACAAAATGCACATCATGAATTTCCAATAGCATGAAAAAAGTTTTTTTCAAAAATTGACAGTACCGGCCCTTGCAATTTTATTTCGACAGATTTATGGAAATTTCTCCGTCTATCAACAAATGACAGAAATATGGATTAGTTTACCTTATTCGAAATGAAATTCCCTACAAAATGCACATTATGAATTTCCAATAGCATGAAAAAAGTTTTTTTCAAAAATTGACAGTCCCGGCCCTTAGGATTTTGAAACATGAAAATTTGGACCGATTTATGGAAATTTCTCCATCTATGAACAAATGACAGAAATATGGATTAGTTTACCTTATTCGAAATGAAATTCCCTACAAAATGCACATAATGAATTTCCAATACCATGAAAAAAGTTTTTTTCAAAAATTGACAGTACCGGCCCTTAGGATTTTGAAACATGAAAATTTGGACCGATTTATGGAAATTTCTCCATCTATGAACAAATGACAGAAATATGGATTAGTTTACCTTATTCGAAATGAAATTCCCTACAAAATGCACATAATGAATTTCCAATACCATGAAAAAAGTTTTTTTCAAAAATTGACAGTACCGGCCCTTAGGATTTTGAAACATGAAAATTTGGACCGATTTATGGAAATTTCTCTGTCTATGAACAAATGACAGAAATATGGATTAGTTTACCTTATTCGAAATGAAATTCCCTACAAAATGCACATAATGAATTTCCAATACCATGAAAAAAGTTTTTTTCAAAAATTGACAGTACCGGCCCTTGCAATTTCATTTGGACAGATTTATGGAAATTTCTCCGTCTATGAACAAATGACAGAAATATGGATTAGTTTACCTTATTCGAAATGAAATTCCCTACAAAATGCACATTATAAATTTCCGATAGCATGAAAAAAGTTTTTTTCAAAAATTGACAGTACCGGCCCTTGCAATTTTATTTCGACAGATTTATGGAAATTTCTCCGTCTATGAACAAATGACAGAAATATGGATTAGTTTACCTTATTCGAAATGAAATTCCCTACAAAATGCACATTATGAATTTCCAATAGCATGAAAAAAGTTTTTTTCAAAAATTGACAGTACCGGCCCTTGCAATTTTATTTGGACAGATTTATGGAAATTTCTCCGTCTATGAAGAAATGACAGAAATATGGATTAGTTTACCTTATTCGAAATGAAATTTCCTACAAAATGCACATTATTAATTTCCAATAGCATGAAAAATGTTTTTTTCAAAAATTGACAGTACCAGCCCTTGCAATTTTATTTCGACAGATTTATGGAAATTTCTCCGTCTATGAACAAATGACAGAAATATGGATTAGTTTACCTTATTCGAAATGAAATTCCCTACAAAATGCACATCATGAATTTCCAATAGCATGAAAAAAGTTTTTTTCCAAAATTGACAGTACAGCAGGCCCTTGCAATTTTATTTCGACAGATTTATGGAAATTTCTCCGTCTATGAAGAAATGACAGAAATATGGATTAGTTTACCTTATTCGAAATGAAATTCCCTACAAAATGCACATTATGAATTTCCAATAGCATGAAAAAAGTTTTTTTCAAAAATTGACAGTACCGGCCCTTAGGATTTTGAAACATGAAAATTTGGACCGATTTATGGAAATTTCTCCGTCTATGAACAAATGACAGAAATATGGATTAGTCTACCTTATTCGAAATGAAACTCCCTACAAAATGCACATAATGAATTTCCAATACCATGAAAAAAGTTTTTTTCAAAAATTGACAGTACCGGCCCTTGCAATTTCATTTGGACAGATTTATGGAAATTTCTCCGTCTATGAACAAATGACAGAAATATGGATTAGTTTACCTTATTCGAAATGAAATTCCCTACAAAATGCACATTATGAATTTCCAATAGCATGAAAAAAGTTTTTTTCAAAAATTGACAGTACCGGCCCTTAGGATTTTGCGACATGAAAATTTGGACCGATTTATGGAAATTTCTCCGTCTATAAAACAAATGACAGAAATATGGATTAGTTTACCTTATTCGAAATGAAATTCCCTACAAAATGCACATTATGAATTTCCAATAGCATGAAAAAAGTTTTTTTCAAAAATTGACAGTACCGGCCCTTGCAATTTTATTTCGACACATTTATGGAAATTTCTCCGTCTATGAACAAATGACAGAAATATGGATTAGTTTACCTTATTCGAAATGAAATTCCCTACAAAATGCACATCATGAATTTCCAATAGCATGAAAAAAGTTTTTTTCAAAAATTGACAGTACCGGCCCTTGCAATTTTATTTCGACAGATTTATGGAAATTTCTCCGTCTATGAACAAATGACAGAAATATGGATTAGTTTACCTTATTCGAAATGAAATTCCCTACAAAATGCACATTATGAATTTCCAATAGCATGAAAAATGTTTTTTTCAAAAATTGACAGTACAGGGCCCTTGCAATTTTATTTCGACAGATTTATGGAAATTTCTCCGTCTATGAAGAAATGACAGAAATATGGATTAGTTTACCTTATTCGAAATGAAATTCCCTACAAAATGCACATTATGAATTTCCAATAGCATGAAAAAAGTTTTTTTCAAAAATTGACAGTACCCTTAGGATTTTGAAACATGAAAATTTGGACCGATTTATGGAAATTTCTCCGTCTATGATAACAAATGACAGAAATATGGATTAGTTTACCTTATTCGAAATGAAATTCCCTACAAAATGCACATCATGAATTTCCAATAGCATGAAAAAAGTTTTATCAAAAATTGACAGTACCGGCCCTTGCAATTTTATTTCGACAGATTTATGGAAATTTCTCTGTCTATGAACAAATGACAGAAATATGGATTAGTTTACCTTATTCGAAATGAAATTCCCTACAAAATGCACATTATGAATTTCCAATAGCATGAAAAATGTTTTTTTCAAAAATTGACAGTACCGGCCCTTAGGATTATGAAACATGAAAATTTCGACCGATTTATGGAAATTTCTCCGTCTATGAACAAATAACAGAAATATGGATTAGTTTACCTTATTCGAAATGAAATTCCCTACAAAATATCACATTATGAATTTCCAATAGCATGAAAAATGTTTTTTTCAAAAATTGACAGTACAGGGCCCTTGCAATTTTATTTCGACAGATTTATGGAAATTTCTCCGTCTATGAAGAAATGACAGAAATATGGATTAGTTTACCTTATTCGAAATGAAATTTCCTACAAAATGCACATTATTAATTTCCAATAGCATGAAAAAAGTTTTTTTCAAAAATTGACAGTATTGGCCCTTGCAATTTTATTTCGACAGATTTATGGAAATTTCTCCGTCTATGAACAAATGACAGAAATATGGATTAGTTTACCTTATTCGAAATGAAATTCCCTACAAAATGCACATTATGAATTTCCAATAGCATGAAAAAAGTTTTTTTCAAAAATTGACAGTACCCTTAGGATTTTGAAACATGAAAATTTGGACCGATTTATGGAAATTTCTCCGTCTATGATAACAAATGACAGAAATATGGATTAGTTTACCTTATTCGAAATGAAATTCCCTACAAAATGCACATAATGAATTTCCAATAGCATGAAAAAAGTTTTTTTCAAAAATTGACAGTACCGGCCCTTGCAATTTTATTTCGACAGATTTATGGAAATTTCTCCGTCTATGCACAAATGACAGAAATATGGATTAGTTTACCTTATTCGAAATGAAATTCCCTACAAAATGCACATCATGAATTTCCAATAGCATGAAAAAAGTTTTTTTCAAAAATTGACAGTACCGGCCCTTAGGATTATGAAACATGAAAATTTCGACCGATTTATGGAAATTTCTCCATCTATGAACAAATAACAGAAATATGGATTAGTTTACCTTATTCGAAATGAAATTCCCTACAAAATGCACATAATGAATTTCCAATAGCATGAAAAAAGTTTTTTTCAAAAATTGACAGTACCGGCCCTTGCAATTTTATTTCGACAGATTTATGGAAATTTCTCCGTCTATGAAGAAATGACAGAAATATGGATTAGTTTACCTTATTCGAAATGAAATTCCCTACAAAATGCACATAATGAATTTCCAATAGCATGAAAAAAGTTTTTTTCAAAAATTGACAGTACCGGCCCTTAGGATTTTGAAACATGAAAATTTGGACCGATTTATGGAAATTTCTCCGTCTATGAACAAATGACAGAAATATGGATTAGTTTACCTTATTCGAAATGAAATTCCCTACAAAATGCACATCATGAATTTCCAATAGCATGAAAAAAGTTTTTTTCAAAAATTGACAGTACCGGTCCTTAGGATTATGAAACATGAAAATTTCGACCGATTTATGGAAATTTCTCCATCTATGAACAAATAACAAAAATATGGATTAGTTTACCTTATTCGAAATGAAATTCCCTACAAAATGCACATAATGAATTTCCAATAGCATGAAAAAAGTTTTTTTCAAAAATTGACAGTACCGGCCCTTGCAATTTTATTTCGACAGATTTATGGAAATTTCTCCGTCTATGAACAAATGACAGAAATATGGATTAGTTTACCTTATTCGAAATGAAATTCCCTACAAAATGCACATTATGAATTTCCAATAGCATGAAAAATGTTTTTTTCAAAAATTGACAGTACAGGGCTCTTGCAATTTTATTTCGACAGATTTATGGAAATTTCTCCGTCTATGAAGAAATGACAGAAATATGGATTAGTTTACCTTATTCGAAATGAAATTCCCTACAAAATGCACATTATGAATTTCCAATAGCATGAAAAAAGTTTTTTTCAAAAATTGACAGTACCCTTAGGATTTTGAAACATGAAAATTTGGACCGATTTATGGAAATTTCTCCGTCTATGATAACAAATGACAGAAATATGGATTAGTTTACCTTATTCGAAATGAAATTCCCTACAAAATGCACATCATGAATTTCCAATAGCATGAAAAAAGTTTTATCAAAAATTGACAGTACCGGCCCTTGCAATTTTATTTCGACAGATTTATGGAAATTTCTCTGTCTATGAACAAATGACAGAAATATGGATTAGTTTACCTTATTCGAAATGAAATTCCCTACAAAATGCACATTATGAATTTCCAATAGCATGAAAAATGTTTTTTTCAAAAATTGACAGTACCGGCCCTTAGGATTATGAAACATGAAAATTTCGACCGATTTATGGAAATTTCTCCATCTATGAACAAATAACAGAAATATGGATTAGTTTACCTTATTCGAAATGAAATTCCCTACAAAATATCACATTATGAATTTCCAATAGCATGAAAAATGTTTTTTTCAAAAATTGACAGTACAGGGCCCTTGCAATTTTATTTCGACAGATTTATGGAAATTTCTCCGTCTATGAACAAATGACAGAAATATGGATTAGTTTACCTTATTCGAAATGAAATTCCCTACAAAATGCACATTATGAATTTCCAATAGCATGAAAAAAGTTTTTTTCAAAAATTGACAGTACAGGGCCCTTGCAATTTTATTTGGACAGATTTATGGAAATTTCTCCGTCTATCAACAAATGACAGAAATATGGATTAGTTTACCTTATTCGAAATAAAATTCCCTACAAAATGCACATTATGAATTTCCAATAGCATGAAAAAAGTTTTTTTCAAAAATTGACAGTACCGGCCCTTGCAATTTTATTTCGACAGATTTATGGAAATTTCTCCGTCTATGAACAAATGACAGAAATATGGATTAGTTTACCTTATTCGAAATGAAATTCCCTACAAAATGCACATTATTAATTTCCAATAGCATGAAAAAAGTTTTTTTCAAAAATTGACAGTACCCTTAGGATTTTGAAACATGAAAATTTGGACCGATTTATGGAAATTTCTCCGTCTATGATAACAAATGACAGAAATATGGATTAGTTTACCTTATTCGAAATGAAATTCCCTACAAAATGCACATCATGAATTTCCAATAGCATGAAAAAAGTTTTATCAAAAATTGACAGTACCGGCCCTTGCAATTTTATTTGGACAGATTTATGGAAATTTCTCCGTCTATCAACAAATGACAGAAATATGGATTAGTTTACCTTATTCGAAATGAAATTCCCTACAAAATGCACATTATGAATTTCCAATAGCATGAAAAAAGTTTTTTTCAAAAATTGACAGTACCGGCCCTTGCAATTTTATTTCGACAGATTTATGGAAATTTCTCCGTCTATGAACAAATGACAGAAATATGGATTAGTTTACCTTATTCGAAATGAAATTCCCTACAAAATGCACATAATGAATTTCCAATAGCATGAAAAAAGTTTTTTTCAAAAATTGACAGTACCCTTAGGATTTTGAAACATGAAAATTTGGACCGATTTATGGAAATTTCTCCGTCTATGATAACAAATGACAGAAATATGGATTAGTTTACCTTATTCGAAATGAAATTCCCTACAAAATGCACATCATGAATTTCCAATAGCATGAAAAAAGTTTTTTTCAAAAATTGACAGTACCGGCCCTTGCAATTTTATTTCGACAGATTTATGGAAATTTCTCCGTCTATGCACAAATGACAGAAATATGGATTAGTTTACCTTATTCGAAATGAAATTCCCTACAAAATGCACATCATGAATTTCCAATAGCATGAAAAAAGTTTTTTTCAAAAATTGACAGTACCGGCCCTTAGGATTATGAAACATGAAAATTTCGACCGATTTATGGAAATTTCTCCATCTATGAACAAATAACAGAAATATGGATTAGTTTACCTTATTCGAAATGAAATTCCCTACAAAATGCACATAATGAATTTCCAATAGCATGAAAAAAGTTTTTTTCAAAAATTGACAGTACCGGCCCTTGCAATTTTATTTCGACAGATTTATGGAAATTTCTCCGTCTATGAAGAAATGACAGAAATATGGATTAGTTTACCTTATTCGAAATGAAATTCCCTACAAAATGCACATAATGAATTTCCAATAGCATGAAAAAAGTTTTTTTCAAAAATTGACAGTACCGGCCCTTAGGATTTTGAAACATGAAAATTTGGACCGATTTATGGAAATTTCTCCGTCTATGAACAAATGACAGAAATATGGATTAGTTTACCTTATTCGAAATGAAATTCCCTACAAAATGCACATCATGAATTTCCAATAGCATGAAAAAAGTTTTTTTCAAAAATTGACAGTACCGGTCCTTAGGATTATGAAACATGAAAATTTCGACCGATTTATGGAAATTTCTCCATCTATGAACAAATAACAAAAATATGGATTAGTTTACCTTATTCGAAATGAAATTCCCTACAAAATGCACATAATGAATTTCCAATAGCATGAAAAAAGTTTTTTTCAAAAATTGACAGTACCGGCCCTTGCAATTTTATTTCGACAGATTTATGGAAATTTCTCCGTCTA
The DNA here is from genome assembly GCF_987345545.1 of Pholcus phalangioides. Lineage (NCBI taxonomy): Eukaryota > Metazoa > Arthropoda > Arachnida > Araneae > Pholcidae > Pholcus > Pholcus phalangioides. Next base: position 11,930,055 of record NW_028301613.1, read on the forward strand.
TGAACAAATGACAGAAATATGGATTAGTTTACCTTATTCGAAATGAAATTCCCTACAAAATGCACATTATGAATTTCCAATAGCATGAAAAATGTTTTTTTCAAAAATTGACAGTACAGGGCTCTTGCAATTTTATTTCGACAGATTTATGGAAATTTCTCCGTCTATGAAGAAATGACAGAAATATGGATTAGTTTACCTTATTCGAAATGAAATTCCCTACAAAATGCACATTATGAATTTCCAATAGCATGAAAAAAGTTTTTTTCAAAAATTGACAGTACCCTTAGGATTTTGAAACATGAAAATTTGGACCGATTTATGGAAATTTCTCCGTCTATGATAACAAATGACAGAAATATGGATTAGTTTACCTTATTCGAAATGAAATTCCCTACAAAATGCACATCATGAATTTCCAATAGCATGAAAAAAGTTTTATCAAAAATTGACAGTACCGGCCCTTGCAATTTTATTTCGACAGATTTATGGAAATTTCTCTGTCTATGAACAAATGACAGAAATATGGATTAGTTTACCTTATTCGAAATGAAATTCCCTACAAAATGCACATTATGAATTTCCAATAGCATGAAAAATGTTTTTTTCAAAAATTGACAGTACCGGCCCTTAGGATTATGAAACATGAAAATTTCGACCAATTTATGGAAATTTCTCCATCTATGAACAAATAACAGAAATATGGATTAGTTTACCTTATTCGAAATGAAATTCCCTACAAAATATCACATTATGAATTTCCAATAGCATGAAAAATGTTTTTTTCAAAAATTGACAGTACCGGGCCCTTGCAATTTTATTTCGACAGATTTATGGAAATTTCTCCGTCTATGAACAAATGACAGAAATATGGATTAGTTTACCTTATTCGAAATGAAATTCCCTACAAAATGCACATTATGAATTTCCAATAGCATGAAAAAAGTTTTTTTCAAAAATTGACAGTACAGGGCCCTTGCAATTTTATTTGGACAGATTTATGGAAATTTCTCCGTCTATCAACAAATGACAGAAATATGGATTAGTTTACCTTATTCGAAATAAAATTCCCTACAAAATGCACATTATGAATTTCCAATAGCATGAAAAAAGTTTTTTTCAAAAATTGACAGTACCGGCCCTTGCAATTTTATTTCGACAGATTTATGGAAATTTCTCCGTCTATGAACAAATGACAGAAATATGGATTAGTTTACCTTATTCGAAATGAAATTCCCTACAAAATGCACATTATTAATTTCCAATAGCATGAAAAAAGTTTTTTTCAAAAATTGACAGTACCCTTAGGATTTTGAAACATGAAAATTTGGACCGATTTATGGAAATTTCTCCGTCTATGATAACAAATGACAGAAATATGGATTAGTTTACCTTATTCGAAATGAAATTCCCTACAAAATGCACATCATGAATTTCCAATAGCATGAAAAAAGTTTTATCAAAAATTGACAGTACCGGCCCTTGCAATTTTATTTGGACAGATTTATGGAAATTTCTCCGTCTATCAACAAATGACAGAAATATGGATTAGTTTACCTTATTCGAAATGAAATTCCCTACAAAATGCACATTATGAATTTCCAATAGCATGAAAAAAGTTTTTTTCAAAAATTGACAGTACCGGCCCTTGCAATTTTATTTCGACAGATTTATGGAAATTTCTCCGTCTATGAACAAATGACAGAAATATGGATTAGTTTACCTTATTCGAAATGAAATTCCCTACAAAATGCACATAATGAATTTCCAATAGCATGAAAAAAGTTTTTTTCAAAAATTGACAGTACCCTTAGGATTTTGAAACATGAAAATTTGGACCGATTTATGGAAATTTCTCCGTCTATGATAACAAATGACAGAAATATGGATTAGTTTACCTTATTCGAAATGAAATTCCCTACAAAATGCACATCATGAATTTCCAATAGCATGAAAAAAGTTTTTTTCAAAAATTGACAGTACCGGCCCTTAGGATTATGAAACATGAAAATTTCGACCGATTTATGGAAATTTCTCCATCTATGAACAAATAACAGAAATATGGATTAGTTTACCTTATTCGAAATGAAATTCCCTACAAAATGCACATAATGAATTTCCAATAGCATGAAAAAAGTTTTTTTCAAAAATTGACAGTACCGGCCCTTGCAATTTTATTTCGACAGATTTATGGAAATTTCTCCGTCTATGAAGAAATGACAGAAATATGGATTAGTTTACCTTATTCGAAATGAAATTCCCTACAAAATGCACATTATTAATTTCCAATAGCATGAAAAAAGTTTTTTTCAAAAATTGACAGTACCGGCCCTTAGGATTTTGAAACATGAAAATTTGGACCGATTTATGGAAATTTCTCCGTCTATGAACAAATGACAGAAATATGGATTAGTTTACCTTATTCGAAATGAAATTCCCTACAAAATGCACATCATGAATTTCCAATAGCATGAAAAAAGTTTTTTTCAAAAATTGACAGTACTGGCCCTTAGGATTATGAAACATGAAAATTTGGACCGATTTATGGAAATTTCTCCATCTATGAACAAATGACAGAAATATGGATTAGTTTACCTTATTCGAAATGAAATTCCCTACAAAATGCACATAATGAATTTCCAATACCATGAAAAAAGTTTTTTTCCAAAATTGACAGTACCGGCCCTTGCAATTTTATTTGGACAGATTTATGGAAATTTCTCCGTCTATGAACAAATGACAGAAATATGGATTAGTTTACCTTATTCGAAATGAAATTCCCTACAAAATGCACATAATGAATTTCCAATAGCATGAAAAAAGTTTTTTTCAAAAATTGACAGTACCCTTAGGATTTTGAAACATGAAAATTTGGACCGATTTATGGAAATTTCTCCGTCTATGATAACAAATGACAGAAATATGGATTAGTTTACCTTATTCGAAATGAAATTCCCTACAAAATGCACATCATGAATTTCCAATAGCATGAAAAAAGTTTTATCAAAAATTGACAGTACCGGCCCTTGCAATTTTATTTCGACAGATTTATGGAAATTTCTCCGTCTATGAACAAATGACAGAAATATGGATTAGTTTACCTTATTCGAAATGAAATTCCCTACAAAATATCACATTATGAATTTCCAATAGCATGAAAAATGTTTTTTTCAAAAATTGACAGTACCGGGCCCTTGCAATTTTATTTCGACAGATTTATGGAAATTTCTCCGTCTATGAACAAATGACAGAAATATGGATTAGTTTACCTTATTCGAAATGAAATTCCCTACAAAATGCACATTATGAATTTCCAATAGCATGAAAAAAGTTTTTTTCAAAAATTGACAGTACAGGGCCCTTGCAATTTTATTTGGACAGATTTATGGAAATTTCTCCGTCTATCAACAAATGACAGAAATATGGATTAGTTTACCTTATTCGAAATGAAATTCCCTACAAAATGCACATCATGAATTTCCAATAGCATGAAAAAAGTTTTTTTCAAAAATTGACAGTACCGGCCCTTAGGATTATGAAACATGAAAATTTCGACCGATTTATGGAAATTTCTCCATCTATGAACAAATAACAGAAATATGGATTAGTTTACCTTATTCGAAATGAAATTCCCTACAAAATGCACATAATGAATTTCCAATAGCATGAAAAAAGTTTTTTTCAAAAATTGACAGTACCGGCCCTTGCAATTTTATTTCGACAGATTTATGGAAATTTCTCCGTCTATGAAGAAATGACAGAAATATGGATTAGTTTACCTTATTCGAAATGAAATTCCCTACAAAATGCACATTATTAATTTCCAATAGCATGAAAAAAGTTTTTTTCAAAAATTGACAGTACCGGCCCTTAGGATTTTGAAACATGAAAATTTGGACCGATTTATGGAAATTTCTCCGTCTATGAACAAATGACAGAAATATGGATTAGTTTACCTTATTCGAAATGAAATTCCCTACAAAATGCACATCATGAATTTCCAATAGCATGAAAAAAGTTTTTTTCAAAAATTGACAGTACTGGCCCTTAGGATTATGAAACATGAAAATTTGGACCGATTTATGGAAATTTCTCCATCTATGAACAAATGACAGAAATATGGATTAGTTTACCTTATTCGAAATGAAATTCCCTACAAAATGCACATAATGAATTTCCAATACCATGAAAAAAGTTTTTTTCCAAAATTGACAGTACTGGCCCTTGCAATTTTATTTGGACAGATTTATGGAAATTTCTCCGTCTATCAACAAATGACAGAAATATGGATTAGTTTACCTTATTCGAAATGAAATTCCCTACAAAATGCACATTATGAATTTCCAATAGCATGAAAAAAGTTTTTTTCAAAAATTGACAGTACCGGCCCTTGCAATTTTATTTCGACAGATTTATGGAAATTTCTCCGTCTATGAACAAATGACAGAAATATGGATTAGTTTACCTTATTCGAAATGAAATTCCCTACAAAATGCACATAATGAATTTCCAATAGCATGAAAAAAGTTTTTTTCAAAAATTGACAGTACCCTTAGGATTTTGAAACATGAAAATTTGGACCGATTTATGGAAATTTCTCCGTCTATGATAACAAATGACAGAAATATGGATTAGTTTACCTTATTCGAAATGAAATTCCCTACAAAATGCACATCATGAATTTCCAATAGCATGAAAAAAGTTTTATCAAAAATTGACAGTACCGGCCCTTGCAATTTTATTTCGACAGATTTATGGAAATTTCTCCGTCTATGAACAAATGACAGAAATATGGATTAGTTTACCTTATTCGAAATGAAATTCCCTACAAAATATCACATTATGAATTTCCAATAGCATGAAAAATGTTTTTTTCAAAAATTGACAGTACCGGGCCCTTGCAATTTTATTTCGACAGATTTATGGAAATTTCTCCGTCTATGAACAAATGACAGAAATATGGATTAGTTTACCTTATTCGAAATGAAATTCCCTACAAAATGCACATTATGAATTTCCAATAGCATGAAAAAAGTTTTTTTCAAAAATTGACAGTACCGGCCCTTGCAATTTTATTTCGACAGATTTATGGAAATTTCTCCGTCTATGAAGAAATGACAGAAATATGGATTAGTTTACCTTATTCGAAATGAAATTCCCTACAAAATGCACATTATTAATTTCCAATAGCATGAAAAAAGTTTTTTTCAAAAATTGACAGTACCGGCCCTTAGGATTTTGAAACATGAAAATTTGGACCGATTTATGGAAATTTCTCCGTCTATGAACAAATGACAGAAATATGGATTAGTTTACCTTATTCGAAATGAAATTCCCTACAAAATGCACATCATGAATTTCCAATAGCATGAAAAAAGTTTTTTTCAAAAATTGACAGTACTGGCCCTTAGGATTATGAAACATGAAAATTTGGACCGATTTATGGAAATTTCTCCATCTATGAACAAATGACAGAAATATGGATTAGTTTACCTTATTCGAAATGAAATTCCCTACAAAATGCACATAATGAATTTCCAATACCATGAAAAAAGTTTTTTTCCAAAATTGACAGTACCGGCCCTTGCAATTTTATTTGGACAGATTTATGGAAATTTCTCCGTCTATCAACAAATGACAGAAATATGGATTAGTTTACCTTATTCGAAATGAAATTCCCTACAAAATGCACATTATGAATTTCCAATAGCATGAAAAAAGTTTTTTTCAAAAATTGACAGTACCGGCCCTTGCAATTTTATTTCGACAGATTTATGGAAATTTCTCCGTCTATGAACAAATGACAGAAATATGGATTAGTTTACCTTTATCGAAATGAAATTCCCTACAAAATGCACATAATGAATTTCCAATAGCATGAAAAAAGTTTTTTTCAAAAATTGACAGTACCCTTAGGATTTTGAAACATGAAAATTTGGACCGATTTATGGAAATTTCTCCGTCTATGATAACAAATGACAGAAATATGGATTAGTTTACCTTATTCGAAATGAAATTCCCTACAAAATGCACATCATGAATTTCCAATAGCATGAAAAAAGTTTTATGAAAAATTGACAGTACCGGCCCTTGCAATTTTATTTCGACAGATTTATGGAAATTTCTCCGTCTATGAACAAATGACAGAAATATGGATTAGTTTACCTTATTCGAAATGAAATTCCCTACAAAATATCACATTATGAATTTCCAATAGCATGAAAAATGTTTTTTTCAAAAATTGACAGTACCGGGCCCTTGCAATTTTATTTCGACAGATTTATGGAAATTTCTCCGTCTATGAACAAATGACAGAAATATGGATTAGTTTACCTTATTCGAAATGAAATTCCCTACAAAATGCACATTATGAATTTCCAATAGCATGAAAAAAGTTTTTTTCAAAAATTGACAGTGCCCTTGCAATTTTATTTCGACAGATTTATGGAAATTTCTCCGTCTATGAACAAATGACAGAAATATGGATTAGTTTACCTTATTCGAAATGAAATTCCCTACAAAATGCACATCATGAATTTCCAATAGCATGTAAAAAGTTTTTTTCAAAAATTGACAGTACCGGCCGGCCCTTAGGATTATGAAACATGAAAATTTCGACCGATTTATGGAAATTTCTCCATCTATGAACAAATAACAGAAATATGGATTAGTTTACCTTATTCGAAATGAAATTCCCTACAAAATGCACATAATGAATTTCCAATAGCATGAAAAAAGTTTTTTTCAAAAATTGACAGTACCGGCCCTTAGGATTTTGAAACATGAAAATTTGGACCGATTTATGGAAATTTCTCCGTCTATGAACAAATGACAGAAATATGGATTAGTTTACCTTATTCGAAATGAAATTCCCTACAAAATGCACATAATGAATTTCCAATACCATGAAAAAAGTTTTTTTCCAAAATTGACAGTACCGGCCCTTGCAATTTTATTTGGACAGATTTATGGAAATTTCTCCGTCTATCAACAAATGACAGAAATATGGATTAGTTTACCTTATTCGAAATGAAATTCCCTACAAAATGCACATTATGAATTTCCAATAGCATGAAAAAAGTTTTTTTCAAAAATTGACAGTACCGGCCCTTAGGATTTTGAAACATGAAAATTTGGACCGATTTATGGAAATTTCTCCATCTATGAACAAATGACAGAAATATGGATTAGTTTACCTTATTCGAAATGAAATTCCCTACAAAATGCACATAATGAATTTCCAATAGCATGAAAAAAGTTTTTTTCAAAAATTGACAGTACCGGCCCTTGCAATTTTATTTCGACAGATTTATGGAAATTTCTCCGTCTATGAACAAATGACAGAAATATGGATTAGTTTACCTTATTCGAAATGAAATTCCCTACAAAATATCACATTATGAATTTAAAATAGCATGAAAAATGTTTTTTTCAAAAATTGACAGTACAGGGCCCTTGCAATTTTATTTCGACAGATTTATGGAAATTTCTCCGTCTATGAAGAAATGACAGAAATATGGATTAGTTTACCTTATTCGAAATGAAATTTCCTACAAAATGCACATTATTAATTTCCAATAGCATGAAAAAAGTCTTTTTCAAAAATTGACAGTACCGGCCCTTGCAATTTTATTTCGACAGATTTATGGAAATTTCTCCGTCTATGAACAAATGACAGAAATATGGATTAGTTTACCTTATTCGAAATGAAATTCCCTACAAAATGCACATTATGAATTTCCAATAGCATGAAAAAAGTTTTTTTCAAAAATTGACAGTACCCTTAGGATTTTGAAACATGAAAATTTGGACCGATTTATGGAAATTTCTCCGTCTATGATAACAAATGACAGAAATATGGATTAGTTTACCTTATTCGAAATGAAATTCCCTACAAAATGCACATAATGAATTTCCAATAGCATGAAAAAAGTTTTTTTCAAAAATTGACAGTATGCCCTTGCAATTTTATTTCGACAGATTTATGGAAATTTCTCCGTCTATGCACAAATGACAGAAATATGGATTAGTTTACCTTATTCGAAATGAAATTCCCTACAAAATGCACATCATGAATTTCCAATAGCATGAAATAAGTTTTTTTCAAAAATTGACAGTACCGGCCCTTAGGATTATGAAACATGAAAATTTCGACCGATTTATGGAAATTTCTCCATCTATGAACAAATAACAGAAATATGGATTAGTTTACCTTATTCGAAATGAAATTCCCTACAAAATGCACATAATGAATTTCCAATAGCATGAAAAAAGTTTTTTTCAAAAATTGACAGTACCGGCCCTTGCAATTTTATTTCGACAGATTTATGGAAATTTCTCCGTCTATGAAGAAATGACAGAAATATGGATTAGTTTACCTTATTCGAAATGAAATTCCCTACAAAATGCACATTATTAATTTCCAATAGCATGAAAAAAGTTTTTTTCAAAAATTGACAGTACCGGCCCTTAGGATTTTGAAACATGAAAATTTGGACCGATTTATGGAAATTTCTCCGTCTATGAACAAATGACAGAAATATGGATTAGTTTACCTTATTCGAAATGAAATTCCCTACAAAATGCACTTCATGAATTTCCAATAGCATGAAAAAAGTTTTTTTCAAAAATTGAAAGTACTGGCCCTTAGGATTATGAAACATGAAAATTTGGACCGATTTATGGAAATTTCTCCATCTATGAACAAATGACAGAAATATGGATTAGTTTACCTTATTCGAAATGAAATTCCCTACAAAATGCACATAATGAATTTCCAATACCATGAAAAAAGTTTTTTTCCAAAATTGACAGTACCGGCCCTTGCAATTTTATTTGGACAGATTTATGGAAATTTCTCCGTCTATCAACAAATGACAGAAATATGGATTAGTTTACCTTATTCGAAATGAAATTCCCTACAAAATGCACATTATGAATTTCCAATAGCATGAAAAAAGTTTTTTTCAAAAATTGACAGTACCCTTAGGATTTTGAAACATGAAAATTTGGACCGATTTATGGAAATTTCTCCGTCTATGATAACAAATGACAGAAATATGGATTAGTTTACCTTATTCGAAATGAAATTCCCTACAAAATGCACATCATGAATTTCCAATAGCATGAAAAAAGTTTTATCAAAAATTGACAGTACCGGCCCTTGCAATTTTATTTCAACAGATTTATGGAAATTTCTCTGTCTATGAACAAATGACAGAAATATGGATTAGTTTACCTTATTCGAAATGAAATTCCCTACAAAATGCACATAATGAATTTCCAATAGCATGAAAAAAGTTTTTTTCAAAAATTGACAGTACCGGCCCTTGCAATTTTATTTCGACAGATTTATGGAAATTTCTCCGTCTATGAACAAATGACAGAAATATGGATTAGTTTACCTTATTCGAAATGAAATTCCCTACAAAATATCACATTATGAATTTCCAATAGCATGAAAAATGTTTTTTTCAAAAATTGACAGTACCGGGCCCTTGCAATTTTATTTCGACAGATTTATGGAAATTTCTCCGTCTATGAACAAATGACAGAAATATGGATTAGTTTACCTTATTCGAAATGAAATTCCCTACAAAATGCACATTATGAATTTCCAATAGCATGAAAAAATTTTTTTTTAAAAAATTGACAGTGCCCTTGCAATTTTATTTCGACAGATTTATGGAAATTTCTCCGTCTATGAACAAATGACAGAAATATGGATTAGTTTACCTTATTCGAAATGAAATTCCCTACAAAATGCACATCATGAATTTCCAATAGCATGAAAAAAGTTTTTTTCAAAAATTGACAGTACCGGCCCTTAGGATTATGAAACATGAAAATTTCGACCGATTTATGGAAATTTCTCCATCTATGAACAAATAACAGAAATATGGATTAGTTTACCTTATTCGAAATGAAATTCCCTACAAAATGCACATAATGAATTTCCAATAGCATGAAAAAAGTTTTTTTCAAAAATTGACAGTACCGGCCCTTAGGATTTTGAAACATGAAAATTTGGACCGATTTATGGAAATTTCTCCGTCTATGAACAAATGACAGAAATATGGATTAGTTTACCTTATTCGAAATGAAATTCCCTACAAAACGCACATCATGAATTTCCAAATAGCATGAAAAAAGTTTTTTTCAAAAATTGACAGTACCGGCCCTTAGGATTATGAAACATGAAAATTTGGACCGATTTATGGAAATTTCTCCATCTATGAACAAATGACAGAAATATGGATTAGTTTACCTTATTCGAAATGAAATTCCCTACAAAATGCACATAATGAATTTCCAATACCATGAAAAAAGTTTTTTTCCAAAATTGACAGTACCGGCCCTTGCAATTTTATTTGGACAGATTTATGGAAATTTCTCCGTCTATCAACAAATGACAGAAATATGGATTAGTTTACCTTATTCGAAATGAAATTCCCTACAAAATGCACATTATGAATTTCCAATAGCATGAAAAAAGTTTTTTTCAAAAATTGACAGTACCGGCCCTTAGGATTTTGAAACATGAAAATTTGGACCGATTTATGGAAATTTCTCCATCTATGAACAAATGACAGAAATATGGATTAGTTTACCTTATTCGAAATGAAATTCCCTACAAAATGCACATAATGAATTTCCAATACCATGAAAAAAGTTTTTTTCAAAAATTGACAGTACCGGCCCTTAGGATTTTGAAACATGAAAATTTGGACCGATTTATGGAAATTTCTCCATCTATGAACAAATGACAGAAATATGGATTAGTTTACCTTATTCGAAATGAAATTCCCTACAAAATGCACATAATGAATTTCCAATACCATGAAAAAAGTTTTTTTCCAAAATTGACAGTACCGGCCCTTGCAATTTTATTTGGACAGATTTATGGAAATTTCTCCGTCTATCAACAAATGACAGAAATATGGATTAGTTTACCTTATTCGAAATGAAATTCCCTACAAAATGCACATTATGAATTTCCAATAGCATGAAAAAAGTTTTTTTCAAAAATTGACAGTACCCTTAGGATTTTGAAACATGAAAATTTGGACCGATTTATGGAAATTTCTCCGTCTATGATAACAAATGACAGAAATATGGATTAGTTTACCTTATTCGAAATGAAATTCCCTACAAAATGCACATCATGAATTTCCAATAGCATGAAAAAAGTTTTATCAAAAATTGACAGTACCGGCCCTTGCAATTTTATTTCGACAGATTTATGGAAATTTCTCCGTCTATGAACAAATGACAGAAATATGGATTAGTTTACCTTATTCGAAATGAAATTCCCTACAAAATATCACATTATGAATTTCCAATAGCATGAAAAATGTTTTTTTCAAAAATTGACAGTACCGGGCCCTTGCAATTTTATTTCGACAGATTTATGGAAATTTCTCCGTCTATGAACAAATGACAGAAATATGGATTAGTTTACCTTATTCGAAATGAAATTCCCTACAAAATGCACATCATGAATTTCCAATAGCATGAAAAAAGTTTTTTTCAAAAATTGACATTACCGGCCCTTAGGATTATGAAACATGAAAATTTCGACCGATTTATGGAAATTTCTCCATCTATGAACAAATAACAGAAATATGGATTAGTTTACCTTATTCGAAATGAAATTCCCTACAAAATGCACATAATGAATTTCCAATAGCATGAAAAATGTTTTTTTCAAAAATTGACAGTGCCCTTGCAATTTTATTTCGACAGATTTATGGAAATTTCTCCGTCTATGAACAAATGACAGAAATATGGATTAGTTTACCTTATTCGAAATGAAATTCCCTACAAAATGCACATCATGAATTTCCAATAGCATGAAAAAAGTTTTTTTCAAAAATTGACAGTACCGGCCCTTAGGATTATGAAACATGAAAATTTCGACCGATTTATGGAAATTTCTCCATCTATGAACAAATAACAGAAATATGGATTAGTTTACCTTATTCGAAATGAAATTCCCTACAAAATATCACATTATGAATTTAAAATAGCATGAAAAATGTTTTTTTCAAAAATTGACAGTACAGGGCCCTTGCAATTTTATTTCGACAGATTTATGGAAATTTCTCCGTCTATGAAGAAATGACAGAAATATGGATTAGTTTACCTTATTCGAAATGAAATTTCCTACAAAATGCACATTATTAATTTCCAATAGCATGAAAAAAGTCTTTTTCAAAAATTGACAGTACCGGCCCTTGCAATTTTATTTCGACAGATTTATGGAAATTTCTCCGTCTATGAACAAATGACAGAAATATGGATTAGTTTACCTTATTCGAAATGAAATTCCCTACAAAATGCACATTATGAATTTCCAATAGCATGAAAAAAGTTTTTTTCAAAAATTGACAGTACCCTTAGGATTTTGAAACATGAAAATTTGGACCGATTTATGGAAATTTCTCCGTCTATGATAACAAATGACAGAAATATGGATTAGTTTACCTTATTCGAAATGAAATTCCCTACAAAATGCACATAATGAATTTCCAATAGCATGAAAAAAGTTTTTTTCAAAAATTGACAGTATGCCCTTGCAATTTTATTTCGACAGATTTATGGAAATTTCTCCGTCTATGCACAAATGACAGAAATATGGATTAGTTTACCTTATTCGAAATGAAATTCCCTACAAAATGCACATCATGAATTTCCAATAGCATGAAATAAGTTTTTTTCAAAAATTGACAGTACCGGCCCTTAGGATTATGAAACATGAAAATTTCGACCGATTTATGGAAATTTCTCCATCTATGAACAAATAACAGAAATATGGATTAGTTTACCTTATTCGAAATGAAATTCCCTACAAAATGCACATAATGAATTTCCAATAGCATGAAAAAAGTTTTTTTCAAAAATTGACAGTACCGGCCCTTGCAATTTTATTTCGACAGATTTATGGAAATTTCTCCGTCTATGAAGAAATGACAGAAATATGGATTAGTTTACCTTATTCGAAATGAAATTCCCTACAAAATGCACATTATTAATTTCCAATAGCATGAAAAAAGTTTTTTTCAAAAATTGACAGTACCGGCCCTTAGGATTTTGAAACATGAAAATTTGGACCGATTTATGGAAATTTCTCCGTCTATGAACAAATGACAGAAATATGGATTAGTTTACCTTATTCGAAATGAAATTCCCTACAAAATGCACTTCATGAATTTCCAATAGCATGAAAAAAGTTTTTTTCAAAAATTGAAAGTACTGGCCCTTAGGATTATGAAACATGAAAATTTGGACCGATTTATGGAAATTTCTCCATCTATGAACAAATGACAGAAATATGGATTAGTTTACCTTATTCGAAATGAAATTCCCTACAAAATGCACATAATGAATTTCCAATACCATGAAAAAAGTTTTTTTCCAAAATTGACAGTACCGGCCCTTGCAATTTTATTTGGACAGATTTATGGAAATTTCTCCGTCTATCAACAAATGACAGAAATATGGATTAGTTTACCTTATTCGAAATGAAATTCCCTACAAAATGCACATTATGAATTTCCAATAGCATGAAAAAAGTTTTTTTCAAAAATTGACAGTACCCTTAGGATTTTGAAACATGAAAATTTGGACCGATTTATGGAAATTTCTCCGTCTATGATAACAAATGACAGAAATATGGATTAGTTTACCTTATTCGAAATGAAATTCCCTACAAAATGCACATCATGAATTTCCAATAGCATGAAAAAAGTTTTATCAAAAATTGACAGTACCGGCCCTTGCAATTTTATTTCAACAGATTTATGGAAATTTCTCTGTCTATGAACAAATGACAGAAATATGGATTAGTTTACCTTATTCGAAATGAAATTCCCTACAAAATGCACATAATGAATTTCCAATAGCATGAAAAAAGTTTTTTTCAAAAATTGACAGTACCGGCCCTTGCAATTTTATTTCGACAGATTTATGGAAATTTCTCCGTCTATGAACAAATGACAGAAATATGGATTAGTTTACCTTATTCGAAATGAAATTCCCTACAAAATATCACATTATGAATTTCCAATAGCATGAAAAATGTTTTTTTCAAAAATTGACAGTACCGGGCCCTTGCAATTTTATTTCGACAGATTTATGGAAATTTCTCCGTCTATGAACAAATGACAGAAATATGGATTAGTTTACCTTATTCGAAATGAAATTCCCTACAAAATGCACATTATGAATTTCCAATAGCATGAAAAAATTTTTTTTTAAAAAATTGACAGTGCCCTTGCAATTTTATTTCGACAGATTTATGGAAATTTCTCCGTCTATGAACAAATGACAGAAATATGGATTAGTTTACCTTATTCGAAATGAAATTCCCTACAAAATGCACATCATGAATTTCCAATAGCATGAAAAAAGTTTTTTTCAAAAATTGACAGTACCGGCCCTTAGGATTATGAAACATGAAAATTTCGACCGATTTATGGAAATTTCTCCATCTATGAACAAATAACAGAAATATGGATTAGTTTACCTTATTCGAAATGAAATTCCCTACAAAATGCACATAATGAATTTCCAATAGCATGAAAAAAGTTTTTTTCAAAAATTGACAGTACCGGCCCTTAGGATTTTGAAACATGAAAATTTGGACCGATTTATGGAAATTTCTCCGTCTATGAACAAATGACAGAAATATGGATTAGTTTACCTTATTCGAAATGAAATTCCCTACAAAACGCACATCATGAATTTCCAAATAGCATGAAAAAAGTTTTTTTCAAAAATTGACAGTACCGGCCCTTAGGATTATGAAACATGAAAATTTGGACCGATTTATGGAAATTTCTCCATCTATGAACAAATGACAGAAATATGGATTAGTTTACCTTATTCGAAATGAAATTCCCTACAAAATGCACATAATGAATTTCCAATACCATGAAAAAAGTTTTTTTCCAAAATTGACAGTACCGGCCCTTGCAATTTTATTTGGACAGATTTATGGAAATTTCTCCGTCTATCAACAAATGACAGAAATATGGATTAGTTTACCTTATTCGAAATGAAATTCCCTACAAAATGCACATTATGAATTTCCAATAGCATGAAAAAAGTTTTTTTCAAAAATTGACAGTACCGGCCCTTAGGATTTTGAAACATGAAAATTTGGACCGATTTATGGAAATTTCTCCATCTATGAACAAATGACAGAAATATGGATTAGTTTACCTTATTCGAAATGAAATTCCCTACAAAATGCACATAATGAATTTCCAATACCATGAAAAAAGTTTTTTTCAAAAATTGACAGTACCGGCCCTTAGGATTTTGAAACATGAAAATTTGGACCGATTTATGGAAATTTCTCCATCTATGAACAAATGACAGAAATATGGATTAGTTTACCTTATTCGAAATGAAATTCCCTACAAAATGCACATAATGAATTTCCAATACCATGAAAAAAGTTTTTTTCCAAAATTGACAGTACCGGCCCTTGCAATTTTATTTGGACAGATTTATGGAAATTTCTCCGTCTATCAACAAATGACAGAAATATGGATTAGTTTACCTTATTCGAAATGAAATTCCCTACAAAATGCACATTATGAATTTCCAATAGCATGAAAAAAGTTTTTTTCAAAAATTGACAGTACCCTTAGGATTTTGAAACATGAAAATTTGGACCGATTTATGGAAATTTCTCCGTCTATGATAACAAATGACAGAAATATGGATTAGTTTACCTTATTCGAAATGAAATTCCCTACAAAATGCACATCATGAATTTCCAATAGCATGAAAAAAGTTTTATCAAAAATTGACAGTACCGGCCCTTGCAATTTTATTTCGACAGATTTATGGAAATTTCTCCGTCTATGAACAAATGACAGAAATATGGATTAGTTTACCTTATTCGAAATGAAATTCCCTACAAAATATCACATTATGAATTTCCAATAGCATGAAAAATGTTTTTTTCAAAAATTGACAGTACCGGGCCCTTGCAATTTTATTTCGACAGATTTATGGAAATTTCTCCGTCTATGAACAAATGACAGAAATATGGATTAGTTTACCTTATTCGAAATGAAATTCCCTACAAAATGCACATCATGAATTTCCAATAGCATGAAAAAAGTTTTTTTCAAAAATTGACATTACCGGCCCTTAGGATTATGAAACATGAAAATTTCGACCGATTTATGGAAATTTCTCCATCTATGAACAAATAACAGAAATATGGATTAGTTTACCTTATTCGAAATGAAATTCCCTACAAAATGCACATAATGAATTTCCAATAGCATGAAAAATGTTTTTTTCAAAAATTGACAGTGCCCTTGCAATTTTATTTCGACAGATTTATGGAAATTTCTCCGTCTATGAACAAATGACAGAAATATGGATTAGTTTACCTTATTCGAAATGAAATTCCCTACAAAATGCACATCATGAATTTCCAATAGCATGAAAAAAGTTTTTTTCAAAAATTGACAGTACCGGCCCTTAGGATTATGAAACATGAAAATTTCGACCGATTTATGGAAATTTCTCCATCTATGAACAAATAACAGAAATATGGATTAGTTTACCTTATTCGAAATGAAATTCCCTACAAAATGCACATAATGAATTTCCAATAGCATGAAAAAAGTTTTTTTCAAAAATTGACAGTACCGGCCCTTAGGATTTTGAAACATGAAAATTTGGACCGATTTATGGAAATTTCTCCGTCTATGAACAAATGACAGAAATATGGATTAGTTTACCTTATTCGAAATGAAATTCCCTACAAAACGCACATCATGAATTTCCAAATAGCATGAAAAAAGTTTTTTTCAAAAATTGACAGTACCGGCCCTTAGGATTATGAAACATGAAAATTTGGACCGATTTATGGAAATTTCTCCATCTATGAACAAATGACAGAAATATGGATTAGTTTACCTTATTCGAAATGAAATTCCCTACAAAATGCACATAATGAATTTCCAATACCATGAAAAAAGTTTTTTTCCAAAATTGACAGTACCGGCCCTTGCAATTTTATTTGGACAGATTTATGGAAATTTCTCCGTCTATCAACAAATGACAGAAATATGGATTAGTTTACCTTATTCGAAATGAAATTCCCTACAAAATGCACATTATGAATTTCCAATAGCATGAAAAAAGTTTTTTTCAAAAATTGACAGTACCGGCCCTTAGGATTTTGAAACATGAAAATTTGGACCGATTTATGGAAATTTCTCCATCTATGAACAAATGACAGAAATATGGATTAGTTTACCTTATTCGAAATGAAATTCCCTACAAAATGCACATAATGAATTTCCAATACCATGAAAAAAGTTTTTTTCAAAAATTGACAGTACCGGCCCTTAGGATTTTGAAACATGAAAATTTGGACCGATTTATGGAAATTTCTCCATCTATGAACAAATGACAGAAATATGGATTAGTTTACCTTATTCGAAATGAAATTCCCTACAAAATGCACATAATGAATTTCCAATACCATGAAAAAAGTTTTTTTCCAAAATTGACAGTACCGGCCCTTGCAATTTTATTTGGACAGATTTATGGAAATTTCTCCGTCTATCAACAAATGACAGAAATATGGATTAGTTTACCTTATTCGAAATGAAATTCCCTACAAAATGCACATTATGAATTTCCAATAGCATGAAAAAAGTTTTTTTCAAAAATTGACAGTACCGGCCCTTGCAATTTTATTTCGACAGATTTATGGAAATTTCTCCGTCTATGAACAAATGACAGAAATATGGATTAGTTTACCTTATTCGAAATGAAATTCCCTACAAAATGCACATTATGAATTTCCAATAGCATGAAAAAAGTTTTTTTCAAAAATTGACAGTACCCTTAGGATTTTGAAACATGAAAATTTGGACCGATTTATGGAAATTTCTCCGTCTATGATAACAAATGACAGAAATATGGATTAGTTTACCTTATTCGAAATGAAATTCCCTACAAAATGCACATCATGAATTTCCAATAGCATGAAAAAAGTTTTATCAAAAATTGACAGTACCGGCCCTTGCAATTTTATTTCGACAGATTTATGGAAATTTCTCCGTCTATGAACAAATGACAGAAATATGGATTAGTTTACCTTATTCGAAATGAAATTCCCTACAAAATATCACATTATGAATTTCCAATAGCATGAAAAATGTTTTTTTCAAAAATTGACAGTACCGGGCCCTTGCAATTTTATTTCGACAGATTTATGGAAATTTCTCCGTCTATGAACAAATGACAGAAATATGGATTAGTTTACCTTATTCGAAATGAAATTCCCTACAAAATGCACATCATGAATTTCCAATAGCATGAAAAAAGTTTTTTTCAAAAATTGACATTACCGGCCCTTAGGATTATGAAACATGAAAATTTCGACCGATTTATGGAAATTTCTCCATCTATGAACAAATAACAGAAATATGGATTAGTTTACCTTATTCGAAATGAAATTCCCTACAAAATGCACATAATGAATTTCCAATAGCATGAAAAATGTTTTTTTCAAAAATTGACAGTACCGGGCCCTTGCAATTTTATTTCGACAGATTTATGGAAATTTCTCCGTCTATGAACAAATGACAGAAATATGGATTAGTTTACCTTATTCGAAATGAAATTCCCTACAAAATGCACATCATGAATTTCCAATAGCATGAAAAAAGTTTTTTTCAAAAATTGACATTACCGGCCCTTAGGATTATGAAACATGAAAATTTCGACCGATTTATGGAAATTTCTCCATCTATGAACAAATAACAGAAATATGGATTAGTTTACCTTATTCGAAATGAAATTCCCTACAAAATGCACATAATGAATTTCCAATAGCATGAAAAAAGTTTTTTTCAAAAATTGACAGTACCGGCCCTTAGGATTTTGAAACATGAAAATTTGGACCGATTTATGGAAATTTCTCCGTCTATGAACAAATGACAGAAATATGGATTAGTTTACCTTATTCGAAATGAAATTCCCTACAAAATGCACATAATGAATTTCCAATACCATGAAAAAAGTTTTTTTCCAAAATTGACAGTACCGGCCCTTGCAATTTTATTTGGACAGATTTATGGAAATTTCTCCGTCTATCAACAAATGACAGAAATATGGATTAGTTTACCTTATTCGAAATGAAATTCCCTACAAAATGCACATTATGAATTTCCAATAGCATGAAAAAAGTTTTTTTCAAAAATTGACAGTACCAGCCCTTGCAATTTTATTTCGACAGATTTATGGAAATTTCTCCGTCTATGAACAAATGACAGAAATATGGATTAGTTTACCTTATTCGAAATGAAATTCCCTACAAAATATCACATTATGAATTTCCAATAGCATGAAAAATGTTTTTTTCAAAAATTGACAGTACCGGGCCCTTGCAATTTTATTTCGACAGATTTATGGAAATTTCTCCGTCTATGAACAAATGACAGAAATATGGATTAGTTTACCTTATTCGAAATGAAATTCCCTACAAAATGCACATTATGAATTTCCAATAGCATGAAAAAAGTTTTTTTCAAAAATTGACAGTGCCCTTGCAATTTTATTTCGACAGATTTATGGAAATTTCTCCGTCTATGAACAAATGACAGAAATATGGATTAGTTTACCTTATTCGAAATGAAATTCCCTACAAAATGCACATCATGAATTTCCAATAGCATGAAAAAAGTTTTTTTCAAAAATTGACAGTACCGGCCCTTAGGATTATGAAACATGAAAATTTGGACCGATTTATGGAAATTTCTCCATCTATGAACAAATAACAGAAATATGGATTAGTTTACCTTATTCGAAATGAAATTCCCTACAAAATGCACATAATGAATTTCCAATAGCATGAAAAAAGTTTTTTTCAAAAATTGACAGTACCGGCCCTTAGGATTTTGAAACATGAAAATTTGGACCGATTTATGGAAATTTCTCCATCTATGAACAAATGACAGAAATATGGATTAGTTTACCTTATTCGAAATGAAATTCCCTACAAAATGCACATAAGGAATTTCCAATACCATGAAAAAAGTTTTTTTCAAAAATTGACAGTACCGGCCCTTAGGATTTTGAAACATGAAAATTTGGACCGATTTATGGAAATTTCTCCATCTATGAACAAATGACAGAAATATGGATTAGTTTACCTTATTCGAAATGAAATTCCCTACAAAATGCACATTATGAATTTCCAATAGCATGAAAAATGTTTTTTTCAAAAATTGACAGTACCGGCCCTTGCAATTTCATTTGGACAGATTTATGGAAATTTCTCCGTCTATGAACAAATGACAGAAATATGGATTAGTTTACCTTATTCGAAATGAAATTCCCTACAAAATGCACATAATGAATTTCCAATACCATGAAAAAAGTTTTTTTCAAAAATTGACATTACCGGCCCTTAGGATTTTGAAACATGAAAATTTGGACCGATTTATGGAAATTTCTCCGTCTATGATAACAAATGACAGAAATATGGATTAGTTTACCTTATTCGAAATGAAATTCCCTACAAAATGCACATCATGAATTTCCAATAGCATGAAAAAAGTTTTATCAAAAATTGACAGTACCGGCCCTTGCAATTTTATTTCGACAGATTTATGGAAATTTCTCCGTCTATGAACAAATGACAGAAATATGGATTAGTTTACCTTATTCGAAATGAAATTCCCTACAAAACGCACATCATGAATTTCCAAATAGCATGAAAAAAGTTTTTTTCAAAAATTGACAGTACCGGCCCTTAGGATTATGAAACATGAAAATTTGGACCGATTTATGGAAATTTCTCCATCTATGAACAAATGACAGAAATATGGATTAGTTTACCTTATTCGAAATGAAATTCCCTACAAAATGCACATAATGAATTTCCAATACCATGAAAAAAGTTTTTTTCCAAAATTGACAGTACCGGCCCTTGCAATTTTATTTGGACAGATTTATGGAAATTTCTCCGTCTATCAACAAATGACAGAAATATGGATTAGTTTACCTTATTCGAAATGAAATTCCCTACAAAATGCACATTATGAATTTCCAATAGCATGAAAAAAGTTTTTTTCAAAAATTGACAGTACCGGCCCTTAGGATTTTGAAACATGAAAATTTGGACCGATTTATGGAAATTTCTCCATCTATGAACAAATGACAGAAATATGGATTAGTTTACCTTATTCGAAATGAAATTCCCTACAAAATGCACATAATGAATTTCCAATACCATGAAAAAAGTTTTTTTCAAAAATTGACAGTACCGGCCCTTAGGATTTTGAAACATGAAAATTTGGACCGATTTATGGAAATTTCTCCATCTATGAACAAATGACAGAAATATGGATTAGTTTACCTTATTCGAAATGAAATTCCCTACAAAATGCACATAATGAATTTCCAATACCATGAAAAAAGTTTTTTTCCAAAATTGACAGTACCGGCCCTTGCAATTTTATTTGGACAGATTTATGGAAATTTCTCCGTCTATCAACAAATGACAGAAATATGGATTAGTTTACCTTATTCGAAATGAAATTCCCTACAAAATGCACATTATGAATTTCCAATAGCATGAAAAAAGTTTTTTTCAAAAATTGACAGTACCCTTAGGATTTTGAAACATGAAAATTTGGACCGATTTATGGAAATTTCTCCGTCTATGATAACAAATGACAGAAATATGGATTAGTTTACCTTATTCGAAATGAAATTCCCTACAAAATGCACATCATGAATTTCCAATAGCATGAAAAAAGTTTTATCAAAAATTGACAGTACCGGCCCTTGCAATTTTATTTCGACAGATTTATGGAAATTTCTCCGTCTATGAACAAATGACAGAAATATGGATTAGTTTACCTTATTCGAAATGAAATTCCCTACAAAATATCACATTATGAATTTCCAATAGCATGAAAAATGTTTTTTTCAAAAATTGACAGTACCGGGCCCTTGCAATTTTATTTCGACAGATTTATGGAAATTTCTCCGTCTATGAACAAATGACAGAAATATGGATTAGTTTACCTTATTCGAAATGAAATTCCCTACAAAATGCACATCATGAATTTCCAATAGCATGAAAAAAGTTTTTTTCAAAAATTGACATTACCGGCCCTTAGGATTATGAAACATGAAAATTTCGACCGATTTATGGAAATTTCTCCATCTATGAACAAATAACAGAAATATGGATTAGTTTACCTTATTCGAAATGAAATTCCCTACAAAATGCACATAATGAATTTCCAATAGCATGAAAAATGTTTTTTTCAAAAATTGACAGTACCGGGCCCTTGCAATTTTATTTCGACAGATTTATGGAAATTTCTCCGTCTATGAACAAATGACAGAAATATGGATTAGTTTACCTTATTCGAAATGAAATTCCCTACAAAATGCACATCATGAATTTCCAATAGCATGAAAAAAGTTTTTTTCAAAAATTGACATTACCGGCCCTTAGGATTATGAAACATGAAAATTTCGACCGATTTATGGAAATTTCTCCATCTATGAACAAATAACAGAAATATGGATTAGTTTACCTTATTCGAAATGAAATTCCCTACAAAATGCACATAATGAATTTCCAATAGCATGAAAAAAGTTTTTTTCAAAAATTGACAGTACCGGCCCTTAGGATTTTGAAACATGAAAATTTGGACCGATTTATGGAAATTTCTCCGTCTATGAACAAATGACAGAAATATGGATTAGTTTACCTTATTCGAAATGAAATTCCCTACAAAATGCACATAATGAATTTCCAATACCATGAAAAAAGTTTTTTTCCAAAATTGACAGTACCGGCCCTTGCAA
Organism: Pholcus phalangioides; assembly: GCF_987345545.1. Taxonomy (NCBI): domain Eukaryota; kingdom Metazoa; phylum Arthropoda; class Arachnida; order Araneae; family Pholcidae; genus Pholcus; species Pholcus phalangioides. The sequence goes on from NW_028301613.1 coordinate 11,952,930, forward strand.
TTTTATTTGGACAGATTTATGGAAATTTCTCCGTCTATCAACAAATGACAGAAATATGGATTAGTTTACCTTATTCGAAATGAAATTCCCTACAAAATGCACATTATGAATTTCCAATAGCATGAAAAAAGTTTTTTTCAAAAATTGACAGTACCAGCCCTTGCAATTTTATTTCGACAGATTTATGGAAATTTCTCCGTCTATGAACAAATGACAGAAATATGGATTAGTTTACCTTATTCGAAATGAAATTCCCTACAAAATATCACATTATGAATTTCCAATAGCATGAAAAATGTTTTTTTCAAAAATTGACAGTACCGGGCCCTTGCAATTTTATTTCGACAGATTTATGGAAATTTCTCCGTCTATGAACAAATGACAGAAATATGGATTAGTTTACCTTATTCGAAATGAAATTCCCTACAAAATGCACATTATGAATTTCCAATAGCATGAAAAAAGTTTTTTTCAAAAATTGACAGTGCCCTTGCAATTTTATTTCGACAGATTTATGGAAATTTCTCCGTCTATGAACAAATGACAGAAATATGGATTAGTTTACCTTATTCGAAATGAAATTCCCTACAAAATGCACATCATGAATTTCCAATAGCATGAAAAAAGTTTTTTTCAAAAATTGACAGTACCGGCCCTTAGGATTATGAAACATGAAAATTTGGACCGATTTATGGAAATTTCTCCATCTATGAACAAATAACAGAAATATGGATTAGTTTACCTTATTCGAAATGAAATTCCCTACAAAATGCACATAATGAATTTCCAATAGCATGAAAAAAGTTTTTTTCAAAAATTGACAGTACCGGCCCTTAGGATTTTGAAACATGAAAATTTGGACCGATTTATGGAAATTTCTCCATCTATGAACAAATGACAGAAATATGGATTAGTTTACCTTATTCGAAATGAAATTCCCTACAAAATGCACATAAGGAATTTCCAATACCATGAAAAAAGTTTTTTTCAAAAATTGACAGTACCGGCCCTTAGGATTTTGAAACATGAAAATTTGGACCGATTTATGGAAATTTCTCCATCTATGAACAAATGACAGAAATATGGATTAGTTTACCTTATTCGAAATGAAATTCCCTACAAAATGCACATTATGAATTTCCAATAGCATGAAAAATGTTTTTTTCAAAAATTGACAGTACCGGCCCTTGCAATTTCATTTGGACAGATTTATGGAAATTTCTCCGTCTATGAACAAATGACAGAAATATGGATTAGTTTACCTTATTCGAAATGAAATTCCCTACAAAATGCACATAATGAATTTCCAATACCATGAAAAAAGTTTTTTTCAAAAATTGACATTACCGGCCCTTAGGATTTTGAAACATGAAAATTTGGACCGATTTATGGAAATTTCTCCGTCTATGATAACAAATGACAGAAATATGGATTAGTTTACCTTATTCGAAATGAAATTCCCTACAAAATGCACATCATGAATTTCCAATAGCATGAAAAAAGTTTTATCAAAAATTGACAGTACCGGCCCTTGCAATTTTATTTCGACAGATTTATGGAAATTTCTCCGTCTATGAACAAATGACAGAAATATGGATTAGTTTACCTTATTCGAAATGAAATTCCCTACAAAATGCACATCATGAATTTCCAATAGCATGAAAAAAGTTTTTTTCAAAAATTGACAGTACCGGCCCTTGCAATTTTATTTGGACAGATTTATGGAAATTTCTCCGTCTATGAAGAAATGACAGAAATATGGATTAGTTTACCTTATTCGAAATGAAATTTCCTACAAAATGCACATTATTAATTTCCAATAGCATGAAAAAAGTTTTTTTCAAAAATTGACAGTACCCTTAGGATTTTGAAACATGAAAATTTGGACCGATTTATGGAAATTTCTCCGTCTATGATAACAAATGACAGAAATATGGATTAGTTTACCTTATTCGAAATGAAATTCCCTACAAAATGAACATTATGAATTTCCAATAGCATGAAAAAAGTTTTTTTCAAAAATTGACAGTACCGGCCCTTAGGATTTTGAAACATGAAAATTTGGACCGATTTATGGAAATTTCTCCGTCTATGATAACAAATGACAGAAATATGGATTAGTTTACCTTATTCGAAATGAAATTCTCTACAAAATGCACATCATGAATTTCCAATAGCATGAAAAAAGTTTTATCAAAAATTGACAGTACCGGCCCTTGCAATTTTATTTGGACAGATTTATGGAAATTTCTCCGTCTATCAACAAATGACAGAAATATGGATTAGTTTACCTTATTCGAAATGAAATTCCCTACAAAATGCACATTATGAATTTCCAATAGCATGAAAAAAGTTTTTTTCAAAAATTGACAGTACCGGCCCTTAGGATTTTGAAACATGAAAATTTGGACCGATTTATGGAAATTTCTCCATCTATGAACAAATGACAGAAATATGGATTAGTTTACCTTATTCGAAATGAAATTCCCTACAAAATGCACATTATGAATTTCCAATAGCATGAAAAATGTTTTTTTCAAAAATTGACAGTACCGGCCCTTAGGATTTTGAAACATGAAAATTTGGACCGATTTATGGAAATTTCTCCGTCTATGATAACAAATGACAGAAATATGGATTAGTTTACCTTATTCGAAATGAAATTCTCTACAAAATGCACATCATGAATTTCCAATAGCATGAAAAAAGTTTTATCAAAAATTGACAGTACCGGCCCTTGCAATTTTATTTGGACAGATTTATGGAAATTTCTCCATCTATGAACAAATGACAGAAATATGGATTAGTTTACCTTATTCGAAATGAAATTCCCTACAAAATGCACATAAGGAATTTCCAATACCATGAAAAAAGTTTTTTTCAAAAATTGACAGTACCGGCCCTTAGGATTTTGAAACATGAAAATTTGGACCGATTTATGGAAATTTCTCCATCTATGAACAAATGACAGAAATATGGATTAGTTTACCTTATTCGAAATGAAATTCCCTACAAAATGCACATTATGAATTTCCAATAGCATGAAAAATGTTTTTTTCAAAAATTGACAGTACCGGCCCTTGCAATTTCATTTGGACAGATTTATGGAAATTTCTCCGTCTATGAACAAATGACAGAAATATGGATTAGTTTACCTTATTCGAAATGAAATTCCCTACAAAATGCACATCATGAATTTCCAATAGCATGAAAAAAGTTTTTTTCAAAAATTGACATTACCGGCCCTTAGGATTATGAAACATGAAAATTTCGACCGATTTATGGAAATTTCTCCATCTATGAACAAATAACAGAAATATGGATTAGTTTACCTTATTCGAAATGAAATTCCCTACAAAATGCACATAATGAATTTCCAATAGCATGAAAAATGTTTTTTTCAAAAATTGACAGTACCGGGCCCTTGCAATTTTATTTCGACAGATTTATGGAAATTTCTCCGTCTATGAACAAATGACAGAAATATGGATTAGTTTACCTTATTCGAAATGAAATTCCCTACAAAATGCACATCATGAATTTCCAATAGCATGAAAAAAGTTTTTTTCAAAAATTGACATTACCGGCCCTTAGGATTATGAAACATGAAAATTTCGACCGATTTATGGAAATTTCTCCATCTATGAACAAATAACAGAAATATGGATTAGTTTACCTTATTCGAAATGAAATTCCCTACAAAATGCACATAATGAATTTCCAATAGCATGAAAAAAGTTTTTTTCAAAAATTGACAGTACCGGCCCTTAGGATTTTGAAACATGAAAATTTGGACCGATTTATGGAAATTTCTCCGTCTATGAACAAATGACAGAAATATGGATTAGTTTACCTTATTCGAAATGAAATTCCCTACAAAATGCACATAATGAATTTCCAATACCATGAAAAAAGTTTTTTTCCAAAATTGACAGTACCGGCCCTTGCAATTTTATTTGGACAGATTTATGGAAATTTCTCCGTCTATCAACAAATGACAGAAATATGGATTAGTTTACCTTATTCGAAATGAAATTCCCTACAAAATGCACATTATGAATTTCCAATAGCATGAAAAAAGTTTTTTTCAAAAATTGACAGTACCAGCCCTTGCAATTTTATTTCGACAGATTTATGGAAATTTCTCCGTCTATGAACAAATGACAGAAATATGGATTAGTTTACCTTATTCGAAATGAAATTCCCTACAAAATATCACATTATGAATTTCCAATAGCATGAAAAATGTTTTTTTCAAAAATTGACAGTACCGGGCCCTTGCAATTTTATTTCGACAGATTTATGGAAATTTCTCCGTCTATGAACAAATGACAGAAATATGGATTAGTTTACCTTATTCGAAATGAAATTCCCTACAAAATGCACATTATGAATTTCCAATAGCATGAAAAAAGTTTTTTTCAAAAATTGACAGTGCCCTTGCAATTTTATTTCGACAGATTTATGGAAATTTCTCCGTCTATGAACAAATGACAGAAATATGGATTAGTTTACCTTATTCGAAATGAAATTCCCTACAAAATGCACATCATGAATTTCCAATAGCATGAAAAAAGTTTTTTTCAAAAATTGACAGTACCGGCCCTTAGGATTATGAAACATGAAAATTTGGACCGATTTATGGAAATTTCTCCATCTATGAACAAATAACAGAAATATGGATTAGTTTACCTTATTCGAAATGAAATTCCCTACAAAATGCACATAATGAATTTCCAATAGCATGAAAAAAGTTTTTTTCAAAAATTGACAGTACCGGCCCTTAGGATTTTGAAACATGAAAATTTGGACCGATTTATGGAAATTTCTCCATCTATGAACAAATGACAGAAATATGGATTAGTTTACCTTATTCGAAATGAAATTCCCTACAAAATGCACATAAGGAATTTCCAATACCATGAAAAAAGTTTTTTTCAAAAATTGACAGTACCGGCCCTTAGGATTTTGAAACATGAAAATTTGGACCGATTTATGGAAATTTCTCCATCTATGAACAAATGACAGAAATATGGATTAGTTTACCTTATTCGAAATGAAATTCCCTACAAAATGCACATTATGAATTTCCAATAGCATGAAAAATGTTTTTTTCAAAAATTGACAGTACCGGCCCTTGCAATTTCATTTGGACAGATTTATGGAAATTTCTCCGTCTATGAACAAATGACAGAAATATGGATTAGTTTACCTTATTCGAAATGAAATTCCCTACAAAATGCACATAATGAATTTCCAATACCATGAAAAAAGTTTTTTTCAAAAATTGACATTACCGGCCCTTAGGATTTTGAAACATGAAAATTTGGACCGATTTATGGAAATTTCTCCGTCTATGATAACAAATGACAGAAATATGGATTAGTTTACCTTATTCGAAATGAAATTCCCTACAAAATGCACATCATGAATTTCCAATAGCATGAAAAAAGTTTTATCAAAAATTGACAGTACCGGCCCTTGCAATTTTATTTCGACAGATTTATGGAAATTTCTCCGTCTATGAACAAATGACAGAAATATGGATTAGTTTACCTTATTCGAAATGAAATTCCCTACAAAATGCACATCATGAATTTCCAATAGCATGAAAAAAGTTTTTTTCAAAAATTGACAGTACCGGCCCTTGCAATTTTATTTGGACAGATTTATGGAAATTTCTCCGTCTATGAAGAAATGACAGAAATATGGATTAGTTTACCTTATTCGAAATGAAATTTCCTACAAAATGCACATTATTAATTTCCAATAGCATGAAAAAAGTTTTTTTCAAAAATTGACAGTACCCTTAGGATTTTGAAACATGAAAATTTGGACCGATTTATGGAAATTTCTCCGTCTATGATAACAAATGACAGAAATATGGATTAGTTTACCTTATTCGAAATGAAATTCCCTACAAAATGAACATTATGAATTTCCAATAGCATGAAAAAAGTTTTTTTCAAAAATTGACAGTACCGGCCCTTAGGATTTTGAAACATGAAAATTTGGACCGATTTATGGAAATTTCTCCGTCTATGATAACAAATGACAGAAATATGGATTAGTTTACCTTATTCGAAATGAAATTCTCTACAAAATGCACATCATGAATTTCCAATAGCATGAAAAAAGTTTTATCAAAAATTGACAGTACCGGCCCTTGCAATTTTATTTGGACAGATTTATGGAAATTTCTCCGTCTATCAACAAATGACAGAAATATGGATTAGTTTACCTTATTCGAAATGAAATTCCCTACAAAATGCACATTATGAATTTCCAATAGCATGAAAAAAGTTTTTTTCAAAAATTGACAGTACCGGCCCTTAGGATTTTGAAACATGAAAATTTGGACCGATTTATGGAAATTTCTCCATCTATGAACAAATGACAGAAATATGGATTAGTTTACCTTATTCGAAATGAAATTCCCTACAAAATGCACATTATGAATTTCCAATAGCATGAAAAATGTTTTTTTCAAAAATTGACAGTACCGGCCCTTAGGATTTTGAAACATGAAAATTTGGACCGATTTATGGAAATTTCTCCGTCTATGATAACAAATGACAGAAATATGGATTAGTTTACCTTATTCGAAATGAAATTCTCTACAAAATGCACATCATGAATTTCCAATAGCATGAAAAAAGTTTTATCAAAAATTGACAGTACCGGCCCTTGCAATTTTATTTGGACAGATTTATGGAAATTTCTCCATCTATGAACAAATGACAGAAATATGGATTAGTTTACCTTATTCGAAATGAAATTCCCTACAAAATGCACATAAGGAATTTCCAATACCATGAAAAAAGTTTTTTTCAAAAATTGACAGTACCGGCCCTTAGGATTTTGAAACATGAAAATTTGGACCGATTTATGGAAATTTCTCCATCTATGAACAAATGACAGAAATATGGATTAGTTTACCTTATTCGAAATGAAATTCCCTACAAAATGCACATTATGAATTTCCAATAGCATGAAAAATGTTTTTTTCAAAAATTGACAGTACCGGCCCTTGCAATTTCATTTGGACAGATTTATGGAAATTTCTCCGTCTATGAACAAATGACAGAAATATGGATTAGTTTACCTTATTCGAAATGAAATTCCCTACAAAATGCACATAATGAATTTCCAATACCATGAAAAAAGTTTTTTTCAAAAATTGACATTACCGGCCCTTAGGATTTTGAAACATGAAAATTTGGACCGATTTATGGAAATTTCTCCGTCTATGATAACAAATGACAGAAATATGGATTAGTTTACCTTATTCGAAATGAAATTCCCTACAAAATGCACATCATGAATTTCCAATAGCATGAAAAAAGTTTTATCAAAAATTGACAGTACCGGCCCTTGCAATTTTATTTCGACAGATTTATGGAAATTTCTCCGTCTATGAACAAATGACAGAAATATGGATTAGTTTACCTTATTCGAAATGAAATTCCCTACAAAATGCACATCATGAATTTCCAATAGCATGAAAAAAGTTTTTTTCAAAAATTGACAGTACCGGCCCTTGCAATTTTATTTGGACAGATTTATGGAAATTTCTCCGTCTATGAAGAAATGACAGAAATATGGATTAGTTTACCTTATTCGAAATGAAATTTCCTACAAAATGCACATTATTAATTTCCAATAGCATGAAAAAAGTTTTTTTCAAAAATTGACAGTACCCTTAGGATTTTGAAACATGAAAATTTGGACCGATTTATGGAAATTTCTCCGTCTATGATAACAAATGACAGAAATATGGATTAGTTTACCTTATTCGAAATGAAATTCCCTACAAAATGAACATTATGAATTTCCAATAGCATGAAAAAAGTTTTTTTCAAAAATTGACAGTACCGGCCCTTAGGATTTTGAAACATGAAAATTTGGACCGATTTATGGAAATTTCTCCGTCTATGATAACAAATGACAGAAATATGGATTAGTTTACCTTATTCGAAATGAAATTCTCTACAAAATGCACATCATGAATTTCCAATAGCATGAAAAAAGTTTTATCAAAAATTGACAGTACCGGCCCTTGCAATTTTATTTGGACAGATTTATGGAAATTTCTCCGTCTATCAACAAATGACAGAAATATGGATTAGTTTACCTTATTCGAAATGAAATTCCCTACAAAATGCACATTATGAATTTCCAATAGCATGAAAAAAGTTTTTTTCAAAAATTGACAGTACCGGCCCTTAGGATTTTGAAACATGAAAATTTGGACCGATTTATGGAAATTTCTCCATCTATGAACAAATGACAGAAATATGGATTAGTTTACCTTATTCGAAATGAAATTCCCTACAAAATGCACATTATGAATTTCCAATAGCATGAAAAATGTTTTTTTCAAAAATTGACAGTACCGGCCCTTGCAATTTCATTTGTACAGATTTATGGAAATTTCTCCGTCTATGAACAAATGACAGAAATATGGATTAGTTTACCTTATTCGAAATGAAATTCCCTACAAAATGCACATAATGAATTTCCAATACCATGAAAAAAGTTTTTTTCAAAAATTGACAGTACCGGCCCTTAGGATTTTGAAACATGAAAATTTGGACCGATTTATGGAAATTTCTCCGTCTATGATAACAAATGACAGAAATATGGATTAGTTTACCTTATTCGAAATGAAATTCCCTACAAAATGCACATCATGAATTTCCAATAGCATGAAAAAAGTTTTATCAAAAATTGACAGTCCCGGCCCTTACGATTTTGAAACATGAAAATTTGGACCGATTTATGGAAATTTCTCCATCTATGAACAAATGACAGAAATATGGATTAGTTTACCTTATTCGAAATGAAATTCCCTACAAAATGCACATTATGAATTTCCAATAGCATGAAAAAAGTTTTATCAAAAATTGACAGTACCGGCCCTTGCAATTTTATTTCGACAGATTTATGGAAATTTCTCCGTCTATGAACAAATAACAGAAATATGGATTAGTTTACCTTATTCGAAATGAAATTCCCTACAAAATGCACATCATGAATTTCCAATAGCATGAAAAAAGTTTTTTTCAAAAATTGACAGTACCGGCCCTTGCAATTTTATTTCGACAGATTTATGGAAATTTCTCCGTCTATGAACAAATGACAGAAATATGGATTAGTTTACCTTATTCGAAATGAAATTCCCTACAAAATGCACATCATGAATTTCCAATAGCATGAAAAAAGTTTTTTTCAAAAATTGACAGTACCGGCCCTTGCAATTTTATTTGGACAGATTTATGGAAATTTCTCCGTCTATGAAGAAATGACAGAAATATGGATTAGTTTATCTTATTCGAAATGAAATTCCCTACAAAATGCACATTATTAATTTCCAATAGCATGAAAAAAGTTTTTTTCAAAAATTGACAGTACCGGCCCTTGCAATTTTATTTCGACAGATTTATGGAAATTTCTCCGTCTATGAAGAAATGACAGAAATATGGATTAGTTTACCTTATTCGAAATGAAATTCCCTACAAAATGCACATTATGAATTCCCAATAGCATGAAAAAAGTTTTTTTCAAAAATTGACAGTACCGGCCCTTAGGATTTTGAAACATGAAAATTTGGACCGATTTATGGAAATTTCTCCATATATGAACAAATGACAGAAATATGGATTAGTTTACCTTATTCGAAATGAAATTCCCTACAAAATGCACATTATGAATTTCCAATAGCATGAAAAAAGTTTTTTTCAAAAATTGACAGTACAGGGCCCTTGCAATTTTATTTCGACAGATTTATGGAAATTTCTCCGTTTATGAAGAAATGACAGAAATATGGATTAGTTTACCTTATTCGAAATGAAATTCCCTACAAAATACACATTATGAATTTCCAATAGCATGAAAAATGTTTTTTTCAAAAATTGACAGTACAGGGCCCTTGCAATTTTATTTCGACAGATTTATGGAAATTTCTCCGTCTATGAAGAAATGACAGAAATATGGATTAGTTTACCTTATTCGAAATGAAATTTCCTACAAAATGCACATTATGAATTTCCAATAGCATGAAAAAAGTTTTATCAAAAATTGACAGTACCGGCCCTTGCAATTTTATTTCGACAGATTTATGGAAATTTCTCCGTCTATGAACAAATAACAGAAATATGGATTAGTTTACCTTATTCGAAATGAAATTCCCTACAAAATGCACATCATGAATTTCCAATAGCATGAAAAAAGTTTTTTTCAAAAATTGACAGTACCGGCCCTTGCAATTTTATTTCGACAGATTTATGGAAATTTCTCCGTCTATGAACAAATGACAGAAATATGGATTAGTTTACCTTATTCGAAATGAAATTCCCTACAAAATGCACATCATGAATTTCCAATAGCATGAAAAAAGTTTTTTTCAAAAATTGACAGTACCGGCCCTTGCAATTTTATTTGGACAGATTTATGGAAATTTCTCCGTCTATCAACAAATGACAGAAATATGGATTAGTTTACCTTATTCGAAATGAAATTCCCTACAAAATGCACATTATGAATTTCCAATAGCATGAAAAAAGTTTTTTTCAAAAATTGACAGTACCGGCCCTTAGGATTTTGAAACATGAAAATTTGGACCGATTTATGGAAATTTCTCCGTCTATGATAACAAATGACAGAAATATGGATTAGTTTACCTTATTCGAAATGAAATTCCCTACAAAATGCACATCATGAATTTCCAATAGCATGAAAAAAGTTTTATCAAAAATTGACAGTACCGGCCCTTGCAATTTTATTTCGACAGATTTATGGAAATTTCTCCGTCTATGAACAAATGACAGAAATATGGATTAGTTTACCTTATTCGAAATGAAATTCCCTACAAAATGCACATCATGAATTTCCAATAGCATGAAAAAAGTTTTTTTCAAAAATTGACAGTACCGGCCCTTGCAATTTTATTTGGACAGATTTATGGAAATTTCTCCGTCTATCAACAAATGACAGAAATATGGATTAGTTTACCTTATTCGAAATGAAATTCCCTACAAAATGCACATTATGAATTTCCAATAGCATGAAAAAAGTTTTTTTCAAAAATTGACAGTCCCGGCCCTTAGGATTTTGAAACATGAAAATTTGGACCGATTTATGGAAATTTCTCCATCTATGAACAAATGACAGAAATATGGATTAGTTTACCTTATTCGAAATGAAATTCCCTACAAAATGCACATAATGAATTTCCAATACCATGAAAAAAGTTTTTTTCAAAAATTGACAGTACCGGCCCTTAGGATTTTGAAACATGAAAATTTGGACCGATTTATGGAAATTTCTCTGTCTATGAACAAATGACAGAAATATGGATTAGTTTACCTTATTCGAAATGAAATTCCCTACAAAATGCACATAATGAATTTCCAATACCATGAAAAAAGTTTTTTTCAAAAATTGACAGTACCGGCCCTTGCAATTTCATTTGGACAGATTTATGGAAATTTCTCCGTCTATGAACAAATGACAGAAATATGGATTAGTTTACCTTATTCGAAATGAAATTCCCTACAAAATGCACGTTATGAATTTCCAATAGCATGAAAAAAGTTTTTTTCAAAAATTGACAGTACCCTTAGGATTTTGAAACATGAAAATTTGGACCGATTTATGGAAATTTCTCCGTCTATGAAAACAAATGACAGAAATATGGATTAGTTTACCTTATTCGAAATGAAATTCCCTACAAAATGCACATTATTAATTTCCAATAGCATGAAAAAAGTTTTTTTCAAAAATTGACAGTACCGGCCCTTAGGATTTTGAAACATGAAAATTTGGACCGATTTATGGAAATTTCTCCGTCTATGAACAAATGACAGAAATATGGATTAGTTTACGTTATTCGAAATGAAATTCCCTACAAAATGCACATTATGAATTCCCAATAGCATGAAAAAAGTTTTTTTCAAAAATTGACAGTACCGGCCCTTAGGATTTTGAAACATGAAAATTTGGACCGATTTATGGAAACTTCTCCATCTATGAACAAATGACAGAAATATGGATTAGTTTACCTTATTCGAAATGAAATTCCCTACAAAATGCACATAATGAATTTCCAATACCATGAAAAAAGTTTTTTTCAAAAATTGACAGTACCGGCCCTTGCAATTTCATTTGGACAGATTTATGGAAATTTCTCCGTCTATGAAGAAATGACAGAAATATGGATTAGTTTATCTTATTCGAAATGAAATTCCCTACAAAATGCACATTATTAATTTCCAATAGCATGAAAAAAGTTTTTTTCAAAAATTGACAGTACCGGCCCTTGCAATTTTATTTCGACAGATTTATGGAAATTTCTCCGTCTATGAAGAAATGACAGAAATATGGATTAGTTTACCTTATTCGAAATGAAATTCCCTACAAAATGCACATTATGAATTCCCAATAGCATGAAAAAAGTTTTTTTCAAAAATTGACAGTACCGGCCCTTAGGATTTTGAAACATGAAAATTTGGACCGATTTATGGAAATTTCTCCATATATGAACAAATGACAGAAATATGGATTAGTTTACCTTATTCGAAATGAAATTCCCTACAAAATGCACATTATGAATTTCCAATAGCATGAAAAAAGTTTTTTTCAAAAATTGACAGTACAGGGCCCTTGCAATTTTATTTCGACAGATTTATGGAAATTTCTCCGTTTATGAAGAAATGACAGAAATATGGATTAGTTTACCTTATTCGAAATGAAATTCCCTACAAAATACACATTATGAATTTCCAATAGCATGAAAAATGTTTTTTTCAAAAATTGACAGTACAGGGCCCTTGCAATTTTATTTCGACAGATTTATGGAAATTTCTCCGTCTATGAAGAAATGACAGAAATATGGATTAGTTTACCTTATTCGAAATGAAATTTCCTACAAAATGCACATTATGAATTTCCAATAGCATGAAAAAAGTTTTATCAAAAATTGACAGTACCGGCCCTTGCAATTTTATTTCGACAGATTTATGGAAATTTCTCCGTCTATGAACAAATAACAGAAATATGGATTAGTTTACCTTATTCGAAATGAAATTCCCTACAAAATGCACATCATGAATTTCCAATACCATGAAAAAAGTTTTTTTCAAAAATTGACAGTACCGGCCCTTGCAATTTTATTTCGACAGATTTATGGAAATTTCTCCGTCTATGAACAAATGACAGAAATATGGATTAGTTTACCTTATTCGAAATGAAATTCCCTACAAAATGCACATCATGAATTTCCAATAGCATGAAAAAAGTTTTTTTCAAAAATTGACAGTACCGGCCCTTGCAATTTTATTTGGACAGATTTATGGAAATTTCTCCGTCTATCAACAAATGACAGAAATATGGATTAGTTTACCTTATTCGAAATGAAATTCCCTACAAAATGCACATTATGAATTTCCAATAGCATGAAAAAAGTTTTTTTCAAAAATTGACAGTACCGGCCCTTAGGATTTTGAAACATGAAAATTTGGACCGATTTATGGAAATTTCTCCGTCTATGATAACAAATGACAGAAATATGGATTAGTTTACCTTATTCGAAATGAAATTCCCTACAAAATGCACATCATGAATTTCCAATAGCATGAAAAAAGTTTTATCAAAAATTGACAGTACCGGCCCTTGCAATTTTATTTCGACAGATTTATGGAAATTTCTCCGTCTATGAACAAATGACAGAAATATGGATTAGTTTACCTTATTCGAAATGAAATTCCCTACAAAATGCACATCATGAATTTCCAATAGCATGAAAAAAGTTTTTTTCAAAAATTGACAGTACCGGCCCTTGCAATTTTATTTGGACAGATTTATGGAAATTTCTCCGTCTATCAACAAATGACAGAAATATGGATTAGTTTACCTTATTCGAAATGAAATTCCCTACAAAATGCACATTATGAATTTCCAATAGCATGAAAAAAGTTTTTTTCAAAAATTGACAGTCCCGGCCCTTAGGATTTTGAAACATGAAAATTTGGACCGATTTATGGAAATTTCTCCATCTATGAACAAATGACAGAAATATGGATTAGTTTACCTTATTCGAAATGAAATTCCCTACAAAATGCACATAATGAATTTCCAATACCATGAAAAAAGTTTTTTTCAAAAATTGACAGTACCGGCCCTTAGGATTTTGAAACATGAAAATTTGGACCGATTTATGGAAATTTCTCTGTCTATGAACAAATGACAGAAATATGGATTAGTTTACCTTATTCGAAATGAAATTCCCTACAAAATGCACATAATGAATTTCCAATACCATGAAAAAAGTTTTTTTCAAAAATTGACAGTACCGGCCCTTGCAATTTCATTTGGACAGATTTATGGAAATTTCTCCGTCTATGAACAAATGACAGAAATATGGATTAGTTTACCTTATTCGAAATGAAATTCCCTACAAAATGCACGTTATGAATTTCCAATAGCATGAAAAAAGTTTTTTTCAAAAATTGACAGTACCCTTAGGATTTTGAAACATGAAAATTTGGACCGATTTATGGAAATTTCTCCGTCTATGAAAACAAATGACAGAAATATGGATTAGTTTACCTTATTCGAAATGAAATTCCCTACAAAATGCACATTATTAATTTCCAATAGCATGAAAAAAGTTTTTTTCAAAAATTGACAGTACCGGCCCTTAGGATTTTGAAACATGAAAATTTGGACCGATTTATGGAAATTTCTCCGTCTATGAACAAATGACAGAAATATGGATTAGTTTACGTTATTCGAAATGAAATTCCCTACAAAATGCACATTATGAATTCCCAATAGCATGAAAAAAGTTTTTTTCAAAAATTGACAGTACCGGCCCTTAGGATTTTGAAACATGAAAATTTGGACCGATTTATGGAAACTTCTCCATCTATGAACAAATGACAGAAATATGGATTAGTTTACCTTATTCGAAATGAAATTCCCTACAAAATGCACATAATGAATTTCCAATACCATGAAAAAAGTTTTTTTCAAAAATTGACAGTACCGGCCCTTGCAATTTCATTTGGACAGATTTATGGAAATTTCTCCGTCTATGAACAAATGACAGAAATATGGATTAGTTTACCTTATTCGAAATGAAATTCCCTACAAAATGCACATTATGAATTTCCAATAGCATGAAAAAAGTTTTTTTCAAAAATTGACAGTACCGGCCCTTGCAATTTTATTTCGACAGATTTATGGAAATTTCTCCATCTATGAACAAATGACAGAAATATGGATTAGTTTATCTTATTCGAAATGAAATTCCCTACAAAATGCACATCATGAATTTCCAATAGCATGGAAAAAGTTTTTTTCAAAAATTGACAGTACAGGCAGGCAGGCCCTTGCAATTTTATTTCGACAGATTTATGGAAATTTCTCCGTCTATGAAGAAATGACAGAAATATGGATTAGTTTATTACCTTATTCGAAATGAAATTCCCTACAAAATGCACATTATTAATTTCCAATAGCATGAAAAAAGTTTTTTTCAAAAATTGACAGTACCGGCCCTTGCAATTTTATTTGGACAGATTTATGGAAATTTCTCCGTCTATGAAGAAATGACAGAAATATGGATTAGTTTACCTTATTCGAAATGAAATTCCCTACAAAATGCACATTATGTATTTCCAATAGCATGAAAAAAGTTTTTTTCAAAAATTGACAGTACCGGCCGGCCCTTAGGATTTTGAAACATGAAAATTTGGACCGATTTATGGAAATTTCTCCGTCTATGAAGAAATGACAGAAATATGGATTAGTTTATCTTATTCGAAATGAAATTCCCTACAAAATGCACATTATTAATTTCCAATAGCATGAAAAAAGTTTTTTTCAAAAATTGACAGTACCGGCCCTTGCAATTTTATTTCGACAGATTTATGGAAATTTCTCCGTCTATGAAGAAATGACAGAAATATGGATTAGTTTACCTTATTCGAAATGAAATTCCCTACAAAATGCACATAATGAATTTCCAATACCATGAAAAAAGTTTTTTTCAAAAATTGACAGTACCGGCCCTTAGGATTTTGAAACATGAAAATTTGGACCGATTTATGGAAATTTCTCCATCTATGAACAAATGACAGAAATATGGATTAGTTTACCTTATTCGAAATGAAATTCCCTACAAAATGCACATAATGAATTTCCAATACCATGAAAAAAGTTTTTTTCAAAAATTGACAGTACCGGCCTTTGCAATTTCATTTGGACAGATTTATGGAAATTTCTCCGTCTATGAACAAATGACAGAAATATGGATTAGTTTACCTTATTCGAAATGAAATTCCCTACAAAATGCACATTATGAATTTCCAATAGCATGAAAAATGTTTTTTTCAAAAATTGACAGTACCCTTGCAATTTCATTTGGACAGATTTATGGAAATTTCTCCGTCTATGAACAAATGACAGAAATATGGATTAGTTTACCTTATTCGAAATGAAATTCCCTACAAAATGCACATCATGAATTTCCAATAGCATGAAAAAAGTTTTTTTCAAAAATTGACAGTACCGGCCCTTAGGATGTTGAAACATGAAAATTTGGACCGATTTATGGAAATTTCTCCGTCTATGATAACAAATGACAGAAATATGGATTAGTTTACCTTATTCGAAATGAAATTCCCTACAAAATGCACATCATGAATTTCCAATAGCATGAAAAAAGTTTTATCAAAAATTGACAGTACCGGCCCTTGCAATTTTATTTCGACAGATTTATGGAAATTTCTCCGTCTATGAACAAATGACAGAAATATGGATTAGTTTATTACCTTATTCGAAATGAAATTCCCTACAAAATGCACATTATTAATTTCCAATAGCATGAAAAAAGTTTTTTTCAAAAATTGACAGTACCGGCCCTTGCAATTTTATTTGGACAGATTTATGGAAATTTCTCCGTCTATGAAGAAATGACAGAAATATGGATTAGTTTACCTTATTCGAAATGAAATTCCCTACAAAATGCACATTATGTATTTCCAATAGCATGAAAAAAGTTTTTTTCAAAAATTGACAGTACCGGCCGGCCCTTAGGATTTTGAAACATGAAAATTTGGACCGATTTATGGAAATTTCTCCGTCTATGAAGAAATGACAGAAATATGGATTAGTTTATCTTATTCGAAATGAAATTCCCTACAAAATGCACATTATTAATTTCCAATAGCATGAAAAAAGTTTTTTTCAAAAATTGACAGTACCGGCCCTTGCAATTTTATTTCGACAGATTTATGGAAATTTCTCCGTCTATGAAGAAATGACAGAAATATGGATTAGTTTACCTTATTCGAAATGAAATTCCCTACAAAATGCACATAATGAATTTCCAATACCATGAAAAAAGTTTTTTTCAAAAATTGACAGTACCGGCCCTTAGGATTTTGAAACATGAAAATTTGGACCGATTTATGGAAATTTCTCCATCTATGAACAAATGACAGAAATATGGATTAGTTTACCTTATTCGAAATGAAATTCCCTACAAAATGCACATAATGAATTTCCAATACCATGAAAAAAGTTTTTTTCAAAAATTGACAGTACCGGCCTTTGCAATTTCATTTGGACAGATTTATGGAAATTTCTCCGTCTATGAACAAATGACAGAAATATGGATTAGTTTACCTTATTCGAAATGAAATTCCCTACAAAATGCACATTATGAATTTCCAATAGCATGAAAAATGTTTTTTTCAAAAATTGACAGTACCCTTGCAATTTCATTTGGACAGATTTATGGAAATTTCTCCGTCTATGAACAAATGACAGAAATATGGATTAGTTTACCTTATTCGAAATGAAATTCCCTACAAAATGCACATCATGAATTTCCAATAGCATGAAAAAAGTTTTTTTCAAAAATTGACAGTACCGGCCCTTGCAATTTTATTTCGACAGATTTATGGAAATTTCTCCGTCTATGAACAAATGACAGAAATATGGATTAGTTTACCTTATTCGAAATGAAATTCCCTACAAAATGCACATCATGAATTTCCAATAGCATGAAAAAACTTTTTTTCAAAAATTGACAGTACCGGCCCTTAGGATTTTGAAACATGAAAATTTGGACCGATTTATGGAAATTTCTCCGTCTATGATAACAAATGACAGAAATATGGATTAGTTTACCTTATTCGAAATGAAATTCCCTACAAAATGCACATCATGAATTTCCAATAGCATGAAAAAAGTTTTATCAAAAATTGACAGTACCGGCCCTTGCAATTTTATTTCGACAGATTTATGGAAATTTCTCCGTCTATGAACAAATGACAGAAATATGGATTAGTTTACCTTATTCGAAATGAAATTCCCTACAAAATGCACATCATGAATTTCCAATAGCATGAAAAAAGTTTTTTTCAAAAATTGACAGTACCGGCCCTTGCAATTTTATTTGGACAGATTTATGGAAATTTCTCCGTCTATCAACAAATGACAGAAATATGGATTAGTTTACCTTATTCGAAATGAAATTCCCTACAAAATGCACATTATGAATTTCCAATAGCATGAAAAAAGTTTTTTTCAAAAATTGACAGTCCCGGCCCTTAGGATTTTGAAACATGAAAATTTGGACCGATTTATGGAAATTTCTCCATCTATGAACAAATGACAGAAATATGGATTAGTTTACCTTATTCGAAATGAAATTCCCTACAAAATGCACATAATGAATTTCCAATACCATGAAAAAAGTTTTTTTCAAAAATTGACAGTACCGGCCCTTAGGATTTTGAAACATGAAAATTTGGACCGATTTATGGAAATTTCTCTGTCTATGAACAAATGACAGAAATATGGATTAGTTTACCTTATTCGAAATGAAATTCCCTACAAAATGCACATAATGAATTTCCAATACCATGAAAAAAGTTTTTTTCAAAAATTGACAGTACCGGCCCTTGCAATTTCATTTGGACAGATTTATGGAAATTTCTCCGTCTATGAACAAATGACAGAAATATGGATTAGTTTACCTTATTCGAAATGAAATTCCCTACAAAATGTACGTTATGAATTTCCAATAGCATGAAAAAAGTTTTTTTCAAAAATTGACAGTACCCTTAGGATTTTGAAACATGAAAATTTGGACCGATTTATGGAAATTTCTCCGTCTATGAAAACAAATGACAGAAATATGGATTAGTTTACCTTATTCGAAATGAAATTCCCTACAAAATGCACATTATTAATTTCCAATAGCATGAAAAAAGTTTTTTTCAAAAATTGACAGTACCGGCCCTTAGGATTTTGAAACATGAAAATTTGGACCGATTTATGGAAATTTCTCCGTCTATGAACAAATGACAGAAATATGGATTAGTTTACGTTATTCGAAATGAAATTCCCTACAAAATGCACATTATGAATTCCCAATAGCATGAAAAAAGTTTTTTTCAAAAATTGACAGTACCGGCCCTTAGGATTTTGAAACATGAAAATTTGGACCGATTTATGGAAACTTCTCCATCTATGAACAAATGACAGAAATATGGATTAGTTTACCTTATTCGAAATGAAATTCCCTACAAAATGCACATAATGAATTTCCAATACCATGAAAAAAGTTTTTTTCAAAAATTGACAGTACCGGCCCTTGCAATTTCATTTGGACAGATTTATGGAAATTTCTCCGTCTATGAACAAATGACAGAAATATGGATTAGTTTACCTTATTCGAAATGAAATTCCCTACAAAATGCACATTATGAATTTCCAATAGCATGAAAAAAGTTTTTTTCAAAAATTGACAGTACCGGCCCTTGCAATTTTATTTCGACAGATTTATGGAAATTTCTCCATCTATGAACAAATGACAGAAATATGGATTAGTTTATCTTATTCGAAATGAAATTCCCTACAAAATGCACATCATGAATTTCCAATAGCATGGAAAAAGTTTTTTTCAAAAATTGACAGTACAGGCAGGCCCTTGCAATTTTATTTCGACAGATTTATGGAAATTTCTCCGTCTATGAAGAAATGACAGAAATATGGATTAGTTTATTACCTTATTCGAAATGAAATTCCCTACAAAATGCACATTATTAATTTCCAATAGCATGAAAAAAGTTTTTTTCAAAAATTGACAGTACCGGCCCTTGCAATTTTATTTGGACAGATTTATGGAAATTTCTCCGTCTATGAAGAAATGACAGAAATATGGATTAGTTTACCTTATTCGAAATGAAATTCCCTACAAAATGCACATTATGTATTTCCAATAGCATGAAAAAAGTTTTTTTCAAAAATTGACAGTACCGGCTGGCCCTTAGGATTTTGAAACATGAAAATTTGGACCGATTTATGGAAATTTCTCCGTCTATGAAGAAATGACAGAAATATGGATTAGTTTATCTTATTCGAAATGAAAAAAATGCACATTATTAATTTCCAATAGCATGAAAAAAGTTTTTTTCAAAAATTGACAGTACCGGCCCTTGCAATTTTATTTCGACAGATTTATGGAAATTTCTCCGTCTATGAAGAAATGACAGAAATATGGATTAGTTTACCTTATTCGAAATGAAATTCCCTACAAAATGCACATAATGAATTTCCAATACCATGAAAAAAGTTTTTTTCAAAAATTGACAGTACCGGCCCTTAGGATTTTGAAACATGAAAATTTGGACCGATTTATGGAAATTTCTCCATCTATGAACAAATGACAGAAATATGGATTAGTTTACCTTATTCGAAATGAAATTCCCTACAAAATGCACATAATGAATTTCCAATACCATGAAAAAAGTTTTTTTCAAAAATTGACAGTACCGGCCTTTGCAATTTCATTTGGACAGATTTATGGAAATTTCTCCGTCTATGAACAAATGACAGAAATATGGATTAGTTTACCTTATTCGAAATGAAATTCCCTACAAAATGCACATTATGAATTTCCAATAGCATGAAAAATGTTTTTTTCAAAAATTGACAGTACCCTTGCAATTTCATTTGGACAGATTTATGGAAATTTCTCCGTCTATGAACAAATGACAGAAATATGGATTAGTTTACCTTATTCGAAATGAAATTCCCTACAAAATGCACATCATGAATTTCCAATAGCATGGAAAAAGTTTTTTTCAAAAATTGACAGTACAGGCAGGCCCTTGCAATTTTATTTCGACAGATTTATGGAAATTTCTCCGTCTATGAAGAAATGACAGAAATATGGATTAGTTTATTACCTTATTCGAAATGAAATTCCCTACAAAATGCACATTATTAATTTCCAATAGCATGAAAAAAGTTTTTTTCAAAAATTGACAGTACCGGCCCTTGCAATTTTATTTGGACAGATTTATGGAAATTTCTCCGTCTATGAAGAAATGACAGAAATATGGATTAGTTTACCTTATTCGAAATGAAATTCCCTACAAAATGCACATTATGTATTTCCAATAGCATGAAAAAAGTTTTTTTCAAAAATTGACAGTACCGGCCGGCCCTTAGGATTTTGAAACATGAAAATTTGGACCGATTTATGGAAATTTCTCCGTCTATGAAGAAATGACAGAAATATGGATTAGTTTATCTTATTCGAAATGAAATTCCCTACAAAATGCACATTATTAATTTCCAATAGCATGAAAAAAGTTTTTTTCAAAAATTGACAGTACCGGCCCTTGCAATTTTATTTCGACAGATTTATGGAAATTTCTCCGTCTATGAAGAAATGACAGAAATATGGATTAGTTTACCTTATTCGAAATGAAATTCCCTACAAAATGCACATAATGAATTTCCAATACCATGAAAAAAGTTTTTTTCAAAAATTGACAGTACCGGCCCTTAGGATTTTGAAACATGAAAATTTGGACCGATTTATGGAAATTTCTCCATCTATGAACAAATGACAGAAATATGGATTAGTTTACCTTATTCGAAATGAAATTCCCTACAAAATGCACATAATGAATTTCCAATACCATGAAAAAAGTTTTTTTCAAAAATTGACAGTACCGGCCTTTGCAATTTCATTTGGACAGATTTATGGAAATTTCTCCGTCTATGAACAAATGACAGAAATATGGATTAGTTTACCTTATTCGAAATGAAATTCCCTACAAAATGCACATTATGAATTTCCAATAGCATGAAAAATGTTTTTTTCAAAAATTGACAGTACCCTTGCAATTTCATTTGGACAGATTTATGGAAATTTCTCCGTCTATGAACAAATGACAGAAATATGGATTAGTTTACCTTATTCGAAATGAAATTCCCTACAAAATGCACATCATGAATTTCCAATAGCATGAAAAAAGTTTTTTTCAAAAATTGACAGTACCGGCCCTTAGGATGTTGAAACATGAAAATTTGGACCGATTTATGGAAATTTCTCCGTCTATGATAACAAATGACAGAAATATGGATTAGTTTACCTTATTCGAAATGAAATTCCCTACAAAATGCACATCATGAATTTCCAATAGCATGAAAAAAGTTTTATCAAAAATTGACAGTACCGGCCCTTGCAATTTTATTTCGACAGATTTATGGAAATTTCTCCGTCTATGAACAAATGACAGAAATATGGATTAGTTTATTACCTTATTCGAAATGAAATTCCCTACAAAATGCACATTATTAATTTCCAATAGCATGAAAAAAGTTTTTTTCAAAAATTGACAGTACCGGCCCTTGCAATTTTATTTGGACAGATTTATGGAAATTTCTCCGTCTATGAAGAAATGACAGAAATATGGATTAGTTTACCTTATTCGAAATGAAATTCCCTACAAAATGCACATTATGTATTTCCAATAGCATGAAAAAAGTTTTTTTCAAAAATTGACAGTACCGGCCGGCCCTTAGGATTTTGAAACATGAAAATTTGGACCGATTTATGGAAATTTCTCCGTCTATGAAGAAATGACAGAAATATGGATTAGTTTATCTTATTCGAAATGAAATTCCCTACAAAATGCACATTATTAATTTCCAATAGCATGAAAAAAGTTTTTTTCAAAAATTGACAGTACCGGCCCTTGCAATTTTATTTCGACAGATTTATGGAAATTTCTCCGTCTATGAAGAAATGACAGAAATATGGATTAGTTTACCTTATTCGAAATGAAATTCCCTACAAAATGCACATAATGAATTTCCAATACCATGAAAAAAGTTTTTTTCAAAAATTGACAGTACCGGCCCTTAGGATTTTGAAACATGAAAATTTGGACCGATTTATGGAAATTTCTCCATCTATGAACAAATGACAGAAATATGGATTAGTTTACCTTATTCGAAATGAAATTCCCTACAAAATGCACATAATGAATTTCCAATACCATGAAAAAAGTTTTTTTCAAAAATTGACAGTACCGGCCTTTGCAATTTCATTTGGACAGATTTATGGAAATTTCTCCGTCTATGAACAAATGACAGAAATATGGATTAGTTTACCTTATTCGAAATGAAATTCCCTACAAAATGCACATTATGAATTTCCAATAGCATGAAAAATGTTTTTTTCAAAAATTGACAGTACCCTTGCAATTTCATTTGGACAGATTTATG
This sequence comes from Pholcus phalangioides, assembly GCF_987345545.1. Classification (NCBI taxonomy): domain Eukaryota; kingdom Metazoa; phylum Arthropoda; class Arachnida; order Araneae; family Pholcidae; genus Pholcus; species Pholcus phalangioides. Next base: position 11,976,531 of record NW_028301613.1, read on the forward strand.
GAAATTTCTCCGTCTATGAACAAATGACAGAAATATGGATTAGTTTACCTTATTCGAAATGAAATTCCCTACAAAATGCACATCATGAATTTCCAATAGCATGAAAAAAGTTTTTTTCAAAAATTGACAGTACCGGCCCTTGCAATTTTATTTCGACAGATTTATGGAAATTTCTCCGTCTATGAACAAATGACAGAAATATGGATTAGTTTACCTTATTCGAAATGAAATTCCCTACAAAATGCACATCATGAATTTCCAATAGCATGAAAAAACTTTTTTTCAAAAATTGACAGTACCGGCCCTTAGGATTTTGAAACATGAAAATTTGGACCGATTTATGGAAATTTCTCCGTCTATGATAACAAATGACAGAAATATGGATTAGTTTACCTTATTCGAAATGAAATTCCCTACAAAATGCACATCATGAATTTCCAATAGCATGAAAAAAGTTTTATCAAAAATTGACAGTACCGGCCCTTGCAATTTTATTTCGACAGATTTATGGAAATTTCTCCGTCTATGAACAAATGACAGAAATATGGATTAGTTTACCTTATTCGAAATGAAATTCCCTACAAAATGCACATCATGAATTTCCAATAGCATGAAAAAAGTTTTTTTCAAAAATTGACAGTACCGGCCCTTGCAATTTTATTTGGACAGATTTATGGAAATTTCTCCGTCTATCAACAAATGACAGAAATATGGATTAGTTTACCTTATTCGAAATGAAATTCCCTACAAAATGCACATTATGAATTTCCAATAGCATGAAAAAAGTTTTTTTCAAAAATTGACAGTCCCGGCCCTTAGGATTTTGAAACATGAAAATTTGGACCGATTTATGGAAATTTCTCCATCTATGAACAAATGACAGAAATATGGATTAGTTTACCTTATTCGAAATGAAATTCCCTACAAAATGCACATAATGAATTTCCAATACCATGAAAAAAGTTTTTTTCAAAAATTGACAGTACCGGCCCTTAGGATTTTGAAACATGAAAATTTGGACCGATTTATGGAAATTTCTCTGTCTATGAACAAATGACAGAAATATGGATTAGTTTACCTTATTCGAAATGAAATTCCCTACAAAATGCACATAATGAATTTCCAATACCATGAAAAAAGTTTTTTTCAAAAATTGACAGTACCGGCCCTTGCAATTTCATTTGGACAGATTTATGGAAATTTCTCCGTCTATGAACAAATGACAGAAATATGGATTAGTTTACCTTATTCGAAATGAAATTCCCTACAAAATGTACGTTATGAATTTCCAATAGCATGAAAAAAGTTTTTTTCAAAAATTGACAGTACCCTTAGGATTTTGAAACATGAAAATTTGGACCGATTTATGGAAATTTCTCCGTCTATGAAAACAAATGACAGAAATATGGATTAGTTTACCTTATTCGAAATGAAATTCCCTACAAAATGCACATTATTAATTTCCAATAGCATGAAAAAAGTTTTTTTCAAAAATTGACAGTACCGGCCCTTAGGATTTTGAAACATGAAAATTTGGACCGATTTATGGAAATTTCTCCGTCTATGAACAAATGACAGAAATATGGATTAGTTTACGTTATTCGAAATGAAATTCCCTACAAAATGCACATTATGAATTCCCAATAGCATGAAAAAAGTTTTTTTCAAAAATTGACAGTACCGGCCCTTAGGATTTTGAAACATGAAAATTTGGACCGATTTATGGAAACTTCTCCATCTATGAACAAATGACAGAAATATGGATTAGTTTACCTTATTCGAAATGAAATTCCCTACAAAATGCACATAATGAATTTCCAATACCATGAAAAAAGTTTTTTTCAAAAATTGACAGTACCGGCCCTTGCAATTTCATTTGGACAGATTTATGGAAATTTCTCCGTCTATGAACAAATGACAGAAATATGGATTAGTTTACCTTATTCGAAATGAAATTCCCTACAAAATGCACATTATGAATTTCCAATAGCATGAAAAAAGTTTTTTTCAAAAATTGACAGTACCGGCCCTTGCAATTTTATTTCGACAGATTTATGGAAATTTCTCCATCTATGAACAAATGACAGAAATATGGATTAGTTTATCTTATTCGAAATGAAATTCCCTACAAAATGCACATCATGAATTTCCAATAGCATGGAAAAAGTTTTTTTCAAAAATTGACAGTACAGGCAGGCCCTTGCAATTTTATTTCGACAGATTTATGGAAATTTCTCCGTCTATGAAGAAATGACAGAAATATGGATTAGTTTATTACCTTATTCGAAATGAAATTCCCTACAAAATGCACATTATTAATTTCCAATAGCATGAAAAAAGTTTTTTTCAAAAATTGACAGTACCGGCCCTTGCAATTTTATTTGGACAGATTTATGGAAATTTCTCCGTCTATGAAGAAATGACAGAAATATGGATTAGTTTACCTTATTCGAAATGAAATTCCCTACAAAATGCACATTATGTATTTCCAATAGCATGAAAAAAGTTTTTTTCAAAAATTGACAGTACCGGCTGGCCCTTAGGATTTTGAAACATGAAAATTTGGACCGATTTATGGAAATTTCTCCGTCTATGAAGAAATGACAGAAATATGGATTAGTTTATCTTATTCGAAATGAAAAAAATGCACATTATTAATTTCCAATAGCATGAAAAAAGTTTTTTTCAAAAATTGACAGTACCGGCCCTTGCAATTTTATTTCGACAGATTTATGGAAATTTCTCCGTCTATGAAGAAATGACAGAAATATGGATTAGTTTACCTTATTCGAAATGAAATTCCCTACAAAATGCACATAATGAATTTCCAATACCATGAAAAAAGTTTTTTTCAAAAATTGACAGTACCGGCCCTTAGGATTTTGAAACATGAAAATTTGGACCGATTTATGGAAATTTCTCCATCTATGAACAAATGACAGAAATATGGATTAGTTTACCTTATTCGAAATGAAATTCCCTACAAAATGCACATAATGAATTTCCAATACCATGAAAAAAGTTTTTTTCAAAAATTGACAGTACCGGCCTTTGCAATTTCATTTGGACAGATTTATGGAAATTTCTCCGTCTATGAACAAATGACAGAAATATGGATTAGTTTACCTTATTCGAAATGAAATTCCCTACAAAATGCACATTATGAATTTCCAATAGCATGAAAAATGTTTTTTTCAAAAATTGACAGTACCCTTGCAATTTCATTTGGACAGATTTATGGAAATTTCTCCGTCTATGAACAAATGACAGAAATATGGATTAGTTTACCTTATTCGAAATGAAATTCCCTACAAAATGCACATCATGAATTTCCAATAGCATGGAAAAAGTTTTTTTCAAAAATTGACAGTACAGGCAGGCCCTTGCAATTTTATTTCGACAGATTTATGGAAATTTCTCCGTCTATGAAGAAATGACAGAAATATGGATTAGTTTATTACCTTATTCGAAATGAAATTCCCTACAAAATGCACATTATTAATTTCCAATAGCATGAAAAAAGTTTTTTTCAAAAATTGACAGTACCGGCCCTTGCAATTTTATTTGGACAGATTTATGGAAATTTCTCCGTCTATGAAGAAATGACAGAAATATGGATTAGTTTACCTTATTCGAAATGAAATTCCCTACAAAATGCACATTATGTATTTCCAATAGCATGAAAAAAGTTTTTTTCAAAAATTGACAGTACCGGCCGGCCCTTAGGATTTTGAAACATGAAAATTTGGACCGATTTATGGAAATTTCTCCGTCTATGAAGAAATGACAGAAATATGGATTAGTTTATCTTATTCGAAATGAAATTCCCTACAAAATGCACATTATTAATTTCCAATAGCATGAAAAAAGTTTTTTTCAAAAATTGACAGTACCGGCCCTTGCAATTTTATTTCGACAGATTTATGGAAATTTCTCCGTCTATGAAGAAATGACAGAAATATGGATTAGTTTACCTTATTCGAAATGAAATTCCCTACAAAATGCACATAATGAATTTCCAATACCATGAAAAAAGTTTTTTTCAAAAATTGACAGTACCGGCCCTTAGGATTTTGAAACATGAAAATTTGGACCGATTTATGGAAATTTCTCCATCTATGAACAAATGACAGAAATATGGATTAGTTTACCTTATTCGAAATGAAATTCCCTACAAAATGCACATAATGAATTTCCAATACCATGAAAAAAGTTTTTTTCAAAAATTGACAGTACCGGCCTTTGCAATTTCATTTGGACAGATTTATGGAAATTTCTCCGTCTATGAACAAATGACAGAAATATGGATTAGTTTACCTTATTCGAAATGAAATTCCCTACAAAATGCACATTATGAATTTCCAATAGCATGAAAAATGTTTTTTTCAAAAATTGACAGTACCCTTGCAATTTCATTTGGACAGATTTATGGAAATTTCTCCGTCTATGAACAAATGACAGAAATATGGATTAGTTTACCTTATTCGAAATGAAATTCCCTACAAAATGCACATCATGAATTTCCAATAGCATGAAAAAAGTTTTTTTCAAAAATTGACAGTACCGGCCCTTAGGATTTTGAAACATGAAAATTTGGACCGATTTATGGAAATTTCTCCGTCTATGATAACAAATGACAGAAATATGGATTAGTTTACCTTATTCGAAATGAAATTCCCTACAAAATGCACATCATGAATTTCCAATAGCATGAAAAAAGTTTTATCAAAAATTGACAGTACCGGCCCTTGCAATTTTATTTCGACAGATTTATGGAAATTTCTCCGTCTATGAACAAATGACAGAAATATGGATTAGTTTATTACCTTATTCGAAATGAAATTCCCTACAAAATGCACATTATTAATTTCCAATAGCATGAAAAAAGTTTTTTTCAAAAATTGACAGTACCGGCCCTTGCAATTTTATTTGGACAGATTTATGGAAATTTCTCCGTCTATGAAGAAATGACAGAAATATGGATTAGTTTACCTTATTCGAAATGAAATTCCCTACAAAATGCACATTATGTATTTCCAATAGCATGAAAAAAGTTTTTTTCAAAAATTGACAGTACCGGCCGGCCCTTAGGATTTTGAAACATGAAAATTTGGACCGATTTATGGAAATTTCTCCATCTATGAACAAATGACAGAAATATGGATTAGTTTACCTTATTCGAAATGAAATTCCCTACAAAATGCACATAATGAATTTCCAATACCATGAAAAAAGTTTTTTTCAAAAATTGACAGTACCGGCCTTTGCAATTTCATTTGGACAGATTTATGGAAATTTCTCCGTCTATGAACAAATGACAGAAATATGGATTAGTTTACCTTATTCGAAATGAAATTCCCTACAAAATGCACATTATGAATTTCCAATAGCATGAAAAATGTTTTTTTCAAAAATTGACAGTACCCTTGCAATTTCATTTGGACAGATTTATGGAAATTTCTCCGTCTATGAACAAATGACAGAAATATGGATTAGTTTACCTTATTCGAAATGAAATTCCCTACAAAATGCACATCATGAATTTCCAATAGCATGAAAAAAGTTTTTTTCAAAAATTGACAGTACCGGCCCTTAGGATTTTGAAACATGAAAATTTGGACCGATTTATGGAAATTTCTCCGTCTATGATAACAAATGACAGAAATATGGATTAGTTTACCTTATTCGAAATGAAATTCCCTACAAAATGCACATCATGAATTTCCAATAGCATGAAAAAAGTTTTATCAAAAATTGACAGTACCGGCCCTTGCAATTTTATTTCGACAGATTTATGGAAATTTCTCCGTCTATGAACAAATGACAGAAATATGGATTAGTTTACCTTATTCGAAATGAAATTCCCTACAAAATGCACATCATGAATTTCCAATAGCATGAAAAAAGTTTTTTTCAAAAATTGACAGTCCCGGCCCTTAGGATTTTGAAACATGAAAATTTGGACCGATTTATGGAAATTTCTCCATCTATGAACAAATGACAGAAATATGGATTAGTTTACCTTATTCGAAATGAAATTCCCTACAAAATGCACATAATGAATTTCCAATACCATGAAAAAAGTTTTTTTCAAAAATTGACAGTACCGGCCCTTAGGATTTTGAAACATGAAAATTTGGAGCGATTTATGGAAATTTCTCCATCTATGAACAAATGACAGAAATATGGATTAGTTTACCTTATTCGAAATGAAATTCCCTACAAAATGCACATAATGAATTTCCAATACCATGAAAAAAGTTTTTTTCAAAAATTGACAGTACCGGCCCTTAGGATTTTGAAACATGAAAATTTGGACCGATTTATGGAAATTTCTCCATCTATGAAAAAATGACAGAAATATGGATTAGTTTACCTTATTCGAAATGAAATTCCCTACAAAATGCACATTATGAATTTCCAATAGCATGAAAAATGTTTTTTTCAAAAATTGACAGTACCGGCCCTTGCAATTTCATTTGGACAGATTTATGGAAATTTCTCCGTCTATGAACAAATGACAGAAATATGGATTAGTTTACCTTATTCGAAATGAAATTCCCTACAAAATGCACATCATGAATTTCCAATAGCATGAAAAAAGTTTTTTTCAAAAATTGACAGTACCGGCCCTTGCAATTTTATTTCGACAGATTTATGGAAATTTCTCCGTCTATGAACAAATGACAGAAATATGGATTAGTTTACCTTATTCGAAATGAAATTCCCTACAAAATGCACATTATGAATTTCCAATAGCATGAAAAAAGTTTTTTTCAAAAATTGACAGTACCCTTAGGATTTTGAAACATGAAAATTTGGACCGATTTATGGAAATTTCTCCGTCTATGATAACAAATGACAGAAATATGGATTAGTTTACCTTATTCGAAATGAAATTCCCTACAAAATGCACATTATGAATTTCCAATAGCATGAAAAAAGTTTTTTTCAAAAATTGACAGTACCGGCCCTTAGGATTTTGAAACATGAAAATTTGGACCGATTTATGGAAATTTCTCCGTCTATGATAACAAATGACAGAAATATGGATTAGTTTACCTTATTCGAAATGAAATTCCCTACAAAATGCACATCATGAATTTCCAATAGCATGAAAAAAGTTTTTTTCAAAAATTGACAGTACCGGCCCTTGCAATTTCATTTGGACAGATTTATGGAAATTTCTCCGTCTATGAACAAATGACAGAAATATGGATTAGTTTACCTTATTCGAAATGAAATTCCCTACAAAATGCACATCATGAATTTCCAATAGCATGAAAAAAGTTTTTTTCAAAAATTGACAGTACCGGCCCTTAGGATTTTGAAACATGAAAATTTGGACCGATTTATGGAAATTTCTCCGTCTATGATAACAAATGACAGAAATATGGATTAGTTTACCTTATTCGAAATGAAATTCCCTACAAAATGCACATCATGAATTTCCAATAGCATGAAAAAAGTTTTATCAAAAATTGACAGTACCGGCCCTTGCAATTTTATTTCGACAGATTTATGGAAATTTCTCCGTCTATCAACAAATGACAGAAATATGGATTAGTTTACCTTATTCGAAATGAAATTCCCTACAAAATGCACATTATGAATTTCCAATAGCATGAAAAAAGTTTTTTTCAAAAATTGACAGTCCCGGCCCTTAGGATTTTGAAACATGAAAATTTGGACCGATTTATGGAAATTTCTCCATCTATGAACAAATGACAGAAATATGGATTAGTTTACCTTATTCGAAATGAAATTCCCTACAAAATGCACATAATGAATTTCCAATACCATGAAAAAAGTTTTTTTCAAAAATTGACAGTACCGGCCCTTAGGATTTTGAAACATGAAAATTTGGACCGATTTATGGAAATTTCTCCATCTATGAAAAAATGACAGAAATATGGATTAGTTTACCTTATTCGAAATGAAATTCCCTACAAAATGCACATCATGAATTTCCAATAGCATGAAAAAAGTTTTTTTCAAAAATTGACAGTACCGGCCCTTGCAATTTCATTTGGACAGATTTATGGAAATTTCTCCGTCTATGAACAAATGACAGAAATATGGATTAGTTTACCTTATTCGAAATGAAATTCCCTACAAAATGCACATCATGAATTTCCAATAGCATGAAAAAAGTTTTTTTCAAAAATTGACAGTACCGGCCCTTGCAATTTTATTTCGACAGATTTATGGAAATTTCTCCGTCTATGAACAAATGACAGAAATATGGATTAGTTTACCTTATTCGAAATGAAATTCCCTACAAAATGCACATTATGAATTTCCAATAGCATGAAAAAAGTTTTTTTCAAAAATTGACAGTACCGGCCCTTAGGATTTTGAAACATGAAAATTTGGACCGATTTATGGAAATTTCTCCGTCTATGATAACAAATGACAGAAATATGGATTAGTTTACCTTATTCGAAATGAAATTCCCTACAAAATGCACATCATGAATTTCCAATAGCATGAAAAAAGTTTTTTTCAAAAATTGACAGTCCCGGCCCTTAGGATTTTGAAACATGAAAATTTGGACCGATTTATGGAAATTTCTCCATCTATGAACAAATGACAGAAATATGGATTAGTTTACCTTATTCGAAATGAAATTCCCTACAAAATGCACATAATGAATTTCCAATACCATGAAAAAAGTTTTTTTCAAAAATTGACAGTACCGGCCCTTAGGATTTTGAAACATGAAAATTTGGACCGATTTATGGAAATTTCTCCATCTATGAAAAAATGACAGAAATTTGGATTAGTTTACCTTATTCGAAATGAAATTCCCTACAAAATGCACATTATGAATTTCCAATAGCATGAAAAAAGTTTTTTTCAAAAATTGACAGTACCGGCCCTTGCAATTTTATTTGGACAGATTTATGGAAATTTCTCCGTCTATGAAGAAATGACAGAAATATGGATTAGTTTACCTTATTCGAAATGAAATTCCCTACAAAATGCACATTATGAATTTCCAATAGCATGAAAAAAGTTTTTTTCAAAAATTGACAGTACCGGCCCTTAGGATTTTGAAACATGAAAATTTGGACCGATTTATGGAAATTTCTCCGTCTATGAACAAATGACAGAAATATGGATTAGTTTACCTTATTCGAAATGAAACTGCCTACAAAATGCACATAATGAATTTCCAATACCATGAAAAAAGTTTTTTTCAAAAATTGACAGTACCGGCCCTTGCAATTTCATTTGGACAGATTTATGGAAATTTCTCCGTCTATGAACAAATGACAGAAATATGGATTAGTTTACCTTATTCGAAATGAAATTCCCTACAAAATGCACATTATGAATTTCCAATAGCATGAAAAAAGTTTTTTTCAAAAATTGACAGTACCGGCCCTTGCAATTTTATTTCGACAGATTTATGGAAATTTCTCCATCTATGAACAAATGACAGAAATATGGATTAGTTTATCTTATTCGAAATGAAATTCCCTACAAAATGCACATCATGAATTTCCAATAGCATGGAAAAAGTTTTTTTCAAAAATTGACAGTACAGGCCCTTGCAATTTTATTTCGACAGATTTATGGAAATTTCTCCATCTATGAACAAATGACAGAAATATGGATTAGTTTACCTTATTCGAAATGAAATTCCCTACAAAATGCACATTATGTATTTCCAATAGCATGAAAAAAGTTTTTTTCAAAAATTGACAGTACCGGCCGGCCCTTAGGATTTTGAAACATGAAAATTTGGACCGATTTATGGAAATTTCTCCGTCTATGAAGAAATGACAGAAATATGGATTAGTTTACCTTATTCGAAATGAAATTCCCTACAAAATGCACATAATGAATTTCCAATACCATGAAAAAAGTTTTTTTCAAAAATTGACAGTACCGGCCCTTAGGATTTTGAAACATGAAAATTTGGACCGATTTATGGAAATTTCTCCATCTATGAACAAATGACAGAAATATGGATTAGTTTACCTTATTCGAAATGAAATTCCCTACAAAATGCACATAATGAATTTCCAATACCATGAAAAAAGTTTTTTTCAAAAATTGACAGTACCGGCCTTTGCAATTTCATTTGGACAGATTTATGGAAATTTCTCCGTCTATGAACAAATGACAGAAATATGGATTAGTTTACCTTATTCGAAATGAAATTCCCTACAAAATGCACATTATGAATTTCCAATAGCATGAAAAATGTTTTTTTCAAAAATTGACAGTACCCTTGCAATTTCATTTGGACAGATTTATGGAAATTTCTCCGTCTATGAACAAATGACGGAAATATGGATTAGTTTACCTTATTCGAAATGAAATTCCCTACAAAATGCACATCATGAATTTCCAATAGCATGAAAAAAGTTTTTTTCAAAAATTGACAGTACCGGCCCTTAGGATTTTGAAACATGAAAATTTGGACCGATTTATGGAAATTTCTCCGTCTATGATAACAAATGACAGAAATATGGATTAGTTTACCTTATTCGAAATGAAATTCCCTACAAAATGCACATCATGAATTTCCAATAGCATGAAAAAAGTTTTATCAAAAATTGACAGTACCGGCCCTTGCAATTTTATTTCGACAGATTTATGGAAATTTCTCCATCTATGAACAAATGACAGAAATATGGATTAGTTTATTACCTTATTCGAAATGAAATTCCCTACAAAATGCACATTATTAATTTCCAATAGCATGAAAAAAGTTTTTTTCAAAAATTGACAGTACCGGCCCTTGCAATTTTATTTGGACAGATTTATGGAAATTTCTCCGTCTATGAAGAAATGACAGAAATATGGATTAGTTTACCTTATTCGAAATGAAATTCCCTACAAAATGCACATTATGTATTTCCAATAGCATGAAAAAAGTTTTTTTCAAAAATTGACAGTACCGGCCGGCCCTTAGGATTTTGAAACATGAAAATTTGGACCGATTTATGGAAATTTCTCCGTCTATGAAGAAATGACAGAAATATGGATTAGTTTATCTTATTCGAAATGAAATTCCCTACAAAATGCACATTATTAATTTCCAATAGCATGAAAAAAGTTTTTTTCAAAAATTGACAGTACCGGCCCTTGCAATTTTATTTCGACAGATTTATGGAAATTTCTCCGTCTATGAAGAAATGACAGAAATATGGATTAGTTTACCTTATTCGAAATGAAATTCCCTACAAAATGCACATAATGAATTTCCAATACCATGAAAAAAGTTTTTTTCAAAAATTGACAGTACCGGCCTTTGCAATTTCATTTGGACAGATTTATGGAAATTTCTCCGTCTATGAACAAATGAGAGAAATATGGATTAGTTTACCTTATTCGAAATGAAATTCCCTACAAAATGCACATTATGAATTTCCAATAGCATGAAAAATGTTTTTTTCAAAAATTGACAGTACCGGCCCTTGCAATTTTATTTGGACAGATTTATGGAAATTTCTCCGTCTATGAAGAAATGACAGAAATATGGATTAGTTTACCTTATTCGAAATGAAATTCCCTACAAAATGCACATTATGTATTTCCAATAGCATGAAAAAAGTTTTTTTCAAAAATTGACAGTACCGGCCGGCCCTTAGGATTTTGAAACATGAAAATTTGGACCGATTTATGGAAATTTCTCCGTCTATGAAGAAATGACAGAAATATGGATTAGTTTATCTTATTCGAAATGAAATTCCCTACAAAATGCACATTATTAATTTCCAATAGCATGAAAAAAGTTTTTTTCAAAAATTGACAGTACCGGCCCTTGCAATTTTATTTCGACAGATTTATGGAAATTTCTCCGTCTATGAAGAAATGACAGAAATATGGATTAGTTTACCTTATTCGAAATGAAATTCCCTACAAAATGCACATCATGAATTTCCAATAGCATGAAAAAAGTTTTATCAAAAATTGACAGTACCGGCCCTTGCAATTTTATTTCGACAGATTTATGGAAATTTCTCCGTCTATGAACAAATGACAGAAATATGGATTAGTTTACCTTATTCGAAATGAAATTCCCTACAAAATGCACATCATGAATTTCCAATAGCATGAAAAAAGTTTTTTTCAAAAATTGACAGTCCCGGCCCTTAGGATTTTGAAACATGAAAATTTGGACCGATTTATGGAAATTTCTCCATCTATGAACAAATGACAGAAATATGGATTAGTTTACCTTATTCGAAATGAAATTCCCTACAAAATGCACATAATGAATTTCCAATACCATGAAAAAAGTTTTTTTCAAAAATTGACAGTACCGGCCCTTAGGATTTTGAAACATGAAAATTTGGAGCGATTTATGGAAATTTCTCCGTCTATGAACAAATGACAGAAATATGGATTAGTTTACCTTATTCGAAATGAAATTCCCTACAAAATGCACATCATGAATTTCCAATAGCATGAAAAAAGTTTTTTTCAAAAATTGACAGTACCGGCCCTTGCAATTTCATTTGGACAGATTTATGGAAATTTCTCCGTCTATGAACAAATGACAGAAATATGGATTAGTTTACCTTATTCGAAATGAAATTCCCTACAAAATGCACGTTATGAATTTCCAATAGCATGAAAAAAGTTTTTTTCAAAAATTGACAGTACCCTTAGGATTTTGAAACATGAAAATTTGGACCGATTTATGGAAATTTCTCCGTCTATGATAACAAATGACAGAAATATGGATTAGTTTACCTTATTCGAAATGAAATTCCCTACAAAATGCACATTATTAATTTCCAATAGCATGAAAAAAGTTTTTTTCAAAAATTGACAGTACCGGCCCTTAGGATTTTGAAACATGAAAATTTGGACAGATTTATGGAAATTTCTCCGTCTATGAACAAATGAGAGAAATATGGATTAGTTTACCTTATTCGAAATGAAATTCCCTACAAAATGCACATTATGAATTTCCAATAGCATGAAAAATGTTTTTTTCAAAAATTGACAGTACCGGCCCTTGCAATTTTATTTCGACAGATTTATGGAAATTTCTCCATCTATGAACAAATGACAGAAATATGGATTAGTTTATTACCTTATTCGAAATGAAATTCCCTACAAAATGCACATTATTAATTTCCAATAGCATGAAAAAAGTTTTTTTCAAAAATTGACAGTACCGGCCCTTGCAATTTTATTTGGACAGATTTATGGAAATTTCTCCGTCTATGAAGAAATGACAGAAATATGGATTAGTTTACCTTATTCGAAATGAAATTCCCTACAAAATGCACATTATGTATTTCCAATAGCATGAAAAAAGTTTTTTTCAAAAATTGACAGTACCGGCCGGCCCTTAGGATTTTGAAACATGAAAATTTGGACCGATTTATGGAAATTTCTCCGTCTATGAAGAAATGACAGAAATATGGATTAGTTTATCTTATTCGAAATGAAATTCCCTACAAAATGCACATTATTAATTTCCAATAGCATGAAAAAAGTTTTTTTCAAAAATTGACAGTACCGGCCCTTGCAATTTTATTTCGACAGATTTATGGAAATTTCTCCGTCTATGAAGAAATGACAGAAATATGGATTAGTTTACCTTATTCGAAATGAAATTCCCTACAAAATGCACATAATGAATTTCCAATACCATGAAAAAAGTTTTTTTCAAAAATTGACAGTACCGGCCTTTGCAATTTCATTTGGACAGATTTATGGAAATTTCTCCGTCTATGAACAAATGAGAGAAATATGGATTAGTTTACCTTATTCGAAATGAAATTCCCTACAAAATGCACATTATGAATTTCCAATAGCATGAAAAATGTTTTTTTCAAAAATTGACAGTACCGGCCCTTGCAATTTTATTTGGACAGATTTATGGAAATTTCTCCGTCTATGAAGAAATGACAGAAATATGGATTAGTTTACCTTATTCGAAATGAAATTCCCTACAAAATGCACATTATGTATTTCCAATAGCATGAAAAAAGTTTTTTTCAAAAATTGACAGTACCGGCCGGCCCTTAGGATTTTGAAACATGAAAATTTGGACCGATTTATGGAAATTTCTCCGTCTATGAAGAAATGACAGAAATATGGATTAGTTTATCTTATTCGAAATGAAATTCCCTACAAAATGCACATTATTAATTTCCAATAGCATGAAAAAAGTTTTTTTCAAAAATTGACAGTACCGGCCCTTGCAATTTTATTTCGACAGATTTATGGAAATTTCTCCGTCTATGAAGAAATGACAGAAATATGGATTAGTTTACCTTATTCGAAATGAAATTCCCTACAAAATGCACATCATGAATTTCCAATAGCATGAAAAAAGTTTTATCAAAAATTGACAGTACCGGCCCTTGCAATTTTATTTCGACAGATTTATGGAAATTTCTCCGTCTATGAACAAATGACAGAAATATGGATTAGTTTACCTTATTCGAAATGAAATTCCCTACAAAATGCACATCATGAATTTCCAATAGCATGAAAAAAGTTTTTTTCAAAAATTGACAGTCCCGGCCCTTAGGATTTTGAAACATGAAAATTTGGACCGATTTATGGAAATTTCTCCATCTATGAACAAATGACAGAAATATGGATTAGTTTACCTTATTCGAAATGAAATTCCCTACAAAATGCACATAATGAATTTCCAATACCATGAAAAAAGTTTTTTTCAAAAATTGACAGTACCGGCCCTTAGGATTTTGAAACATGAAAATTTGGAGCGATTTATGGAAATTTCTCCGTCTATGAACAAATGACAGAAATATGGATTAGTTTACCTTATTCGAAATGAAATTCCCTACAAAATGCACATCATGAATTTCCAATAGCATGAAAAAAGTTTTTTTCAAAAATTGACAGTACCGGCCCTTGCAATTTCATTTGGACAGATTTATGGAAATTTCTCCGTCTATGAACAAATGACAGAAATATGGATTAGTTTACCTTATTCGAAATGAAATTCCCTACAAAATGCACGTTATGAATTTCCAATAGCATGAAAAAAGTTTTTTTCAAAAATTGACAGTACCCTTAGGATTTTGAAACATGAAAATTTGGACCGATTTATGGAAATTTCTCCGTCTATGATAACAAATGACAGAAATATGGATTAGTTTACCTTATTCGAAATGAAATTCCCTACAAAATGCACATTATTAATTTCCAATAGCATGAAAAAAGTTTTTTTCAAAAATTGACAGTACCGGCCCTTAGGATTTTGAAACATGAAAATTTGGACAGATTTATGGAAATTTCTCCGTCTATGAACAAATGAGAGAAATATGGATTAGTTTACCTTATTCGAAATGAAATTCCCTACAAAATGCACATTATGAATTTCCAATAGCATGAAAAATGTTTTTTTCAAAAATTGACAGTACCGGCCCTTGCAATTTTATTCGGACAGATTTATGGAAATTTCTCCGTCTATGAAGAAATGACAGAAATATGGATTAGTTTACCTTATTCGAAATGAAATTCCCTACAAAATGCACATTATGTATTTCCAATAGCATGAAAAAAGTTTTTTTCAAAAATTGACAGTACCGGCCGGCCCTTAGGATTTTGAAACATGAAAATTTGGACCGATTTATGGAAATTTCTCCGTCTATGAAGAAATGACAGAAATATGGATTAGTTTATCTTATTCGAAATGAAATTCCCTACAAAATGCACATTATTAATTTCCAATAGCATGAAAAAAGTTTTTTTCAAAAATTGACAGTACCGGCCCTTGCAATTTTATTTCGACAGATTTATGGAAATTTCTCCGTCTATGAAGAAATGACAGAAATATGGATTAGTTTACCTTATTCGAAATGAAATTCCCTACAAAATGCACATCATGAATTTCCAATAGCATGAAAAAAGTTTTATCAAAAATTGACAGTACCGGCCCTTGCAATTTTATTTCGACAGATTTATGGAAATTTCTCCGTCTATGAACAAATGACAGAAATATGGATTAGTTTACCTTATTCGAAATGAAATTCCCTACAAAATGCACATCATGAATTTCCAATAGCATGAAAAAAGTTTTTTTCAAAAATTGACAGTCCCGGCCCTTAGGATTTTGAAACATGAAAATTTGGACCGATTTATGGAAATTTCTCCATCTATGAACAAATGACAGAAATATGGATTAGTTTACCTTATTCGAAATGAAATTCCCTACAAAATGCACATAATGAATTTCCAATACCATGAAAAAAGTTTTTTTCAAAAATTGACAGTACCGGCCCTTAGGATTTTGAAACAGGAAAATTTGGAGCGATTTATGGAAATTTCTCCGTCTATGAACAAATGACAGAAATATGGATTAGTTTACCTTATTCGAAATGAAATTCCCTACAAAATGCACATCATGAATTTCCAATAGCATGAAAAAAGTTTTTTTCAAAAATTGACAGTACCGGCCCTTGCAATTTCATTTGGACAGATTTATGGAAATTTCTCCGTCTATGAACAAATGACAGAAATATGGATTAGTTTACCTTATTCGAAATGAAATTCCCTACAAAATGCACGTTATGAATTTCCAATAGCATGAAAAAAGTTTTTTTCAAAAATTGACAGTACTCTTAGGATTTTGAAACATGAAAATTTGGACCGATTTATGGAAATTTCTCCGTCTATGATAACAAATGACAGAAATATGGATTAGTTTACCTTATTCGAAATGAAATTCCCTACAAAATGCACATTATTAATTTCCAATAGCATGAAAAAAGTTTTTTTCAAAAATTGACAGTACCGGCCCTTAGGATTTTGAAACATGAAAATTTGGACCGATTTATGGAAATTTCTCCGTCTATGAACAAATGACAGAAATATGGATTAGTTTACGTTATTCGAAATGAAATTCCCTACAAAATGCACATTATGAATTTCCAATAGCATGAAAAAAGTTTTTTTCAAAAATTGACAGTACCGGCCCTTAGGATTTTGAAACATGAAAATTTGGACCGATTTATGGAAATTTCTCCGTCTATGAACAAATGACAGAAATATGGATTAGTTTACCTTATTCGAAATGAAATTCCCTACAAAATGCACATTATGAATTTCCAATAGCATGAAAAAAGTTTTTTTCAAAAATTGACAGTACCGGCCCTTGCAATTTTATTTCGACAGATTTATGGAAATTTCTCCATCTATGAACAAATGACAGAAATATGGATTAGTTTATCTTATTCGAAATGAAATTCCCTACAAAATGCACATCATGAATTTCCAATAGCATGGAAAAAGTTTTTTTCAAAAATTGACAGTACCGGCCGGCCCTTAGGATTTTGAAACATGAAAATTTGGACCGATTTATGGAAATTTCTCCGTCTATGAAGAAATGACAGAAATATGGATTAGTTTATCTTATTCGAAATGAAATTCCCTACAAAATGCACATTATTAATTTCCAATAGCATGAAAAAAGTTTTTTTCAAAAATTGACAGTACCGGCCCTTGCAATTTTATTTCGACAGATTTATGGAAATTTCTCCGTCTATGAAGAAATGACAGAAATATGGATTAGTTTACCTTATTCGAAATGAAATTCCCTACAAAATGCACATAATGAATTTCCAATACCATGAAAAAAGTTTTTTTCAAAAATTGACAGTACCGGCCCTTAGGATTTTGAAACATGAAAATTTGGACCGATTTATGGAAATTTCTCCATCTATGAACAAATGACAGAAATATGGATTAGTTTACCTTATTCGAAATGAAATTCCCTACAAAATGCACATAATGAATTTCCAATACCATGAAAAAAGTTTTTTTCAAAAATTGACAGTACTGGCCTTTGCAATTTCATTTGGACAGATTTATGGAAATTTCTCCGTCTATGAACAAATGACAGAAATATGGATTAGTTTACCTTATTCGAAATGAAATTCCCTACAAAATGCACATTATGAATTTCCAATAGCATGAAAAATGTTTTTTCAAAAATTGACAGTACCCTTGCAATTTCATTTGGACAGATTTATGGAAATTTCTCCGTCTATGAACAAATGACAGAAATATGGATTAGTTTACCTTATTCGAA
This sequence comes from Pholcus phalangioides, assembly GCF_987345545.1. Taxonomy (NCBI): domain Eukaryota; kingdom Metazoa; phylum Arthropoda; class Arachnida; order Araneae; family Pholcidae; genus Pholcus; species Pholcus phalangioides. The sequence goes on from NW_028301613.1 coordinate 11,994,577, forward strand.
ATGAAATTCCCTACAAAATGCACATCATGAATTTCCAATAGCATGAAAAAAGTTTTTTTCAAAAATTGACAGTACCGGCCCTTAGGATTTTGAAACATGAAAATTTGGACCGATTTATGGAAATTTCTCCGTCTATGATAACAAATGACAGAAATATGGATTAGTTTACCTTATTCGAAATGAAATTCCCTACAAAATGCACATCATGAATTTCCAATAGCATGAAAAAAGTTTTATCAAAAATTGACAGTACCGGCCCTTGCAATTTTATTTCGACAGATTTATGGAAATTTCTCCATCTATGAACAAATGACAGAAATATGGATTAGTTTATTACCTTATTCGAAATGAAATTCCCTACAAAATGCACATTATTAATTTCCAATAGCATGAAAAAAGTTTTTTTCAAAAATTGACAGTACCGGCCCTTGCAATTTTATTTGGACAGATTTATGGAAATTTCTCCGTCTATGAAGAAATGACAGAAATATGGATTAGTTTACCTTATTCGAAATGAAATTCCCTACAAAATGCACATCATGAATTTCCAATAGCATGAAAAAAGTTTTATCAAAAATTGACAGTACCGGCCCTTGCAATTTTATTTCGACAGATTTATGGAAATTTCTCCATCTATGAACAAATGACAGAAATATGGATTAGTTTATTACCTTATTCGAAATGAAATTCCCTACAAAATGCACATTATTAATTTCCAATAGCATGAAAAAAGTTTTTTTCAAAAATTGACAGTACCGGCCCTTGCAATTTTATTTGGACAGATTTATGGAAATTTCTCCGTCTATGAAGAAATGACAGAAATATGGATTAGTTTACCTTATTCGAAATGAAATTCCCTACAAAATGCACATTATGTATTTCCAATAGCATGAAAAAAGTTTTTTTCAAAAATTGACAGTACCGGCCGGCCCTTAGGATTTTGAAACATGAAAATTTGGACCGATTTATGGAAATTTCTCCGTCTATGAAGAAATCACAGAAATATGGATTAGTTTATCTTATTCGAAATGAAATTCCCTACAAAATGCACATTATTAATTTCCAATAGCATGAAAAAAGTTTTTTTCAAAAATTGACAGTACCGGCCCTTGCAATTTTATTTCGACAGATTTATGGAAATTTCTCCGTCTATGAAGAAATGACAGAAATATGGATTAGTTTACCTTATTCGAAATGAAATTCCCTACAAAATGCACATAATGAATTTCCAATACCATGAAAAAAGTTTTTTTCAAAAATTGACAGTACCGGCCTTTGCAATTTCATTTGGACAGATTTATGGAAATTTCTCCGTCTATGAACAAATGAGAGAAATATGGATTAGTTTACCTTATTCGAAATGAAATTCCCTACAAAATGCACATTATGAATTTCCAATAGCATGAAAAATGTTTTTTTCAAAAATTGACAGTACCGGCCCTTGCAATTTTATTTGGACAGATTTATGGAAATTTCTCCGTCTATGAAGAAATGACAGAAATATGGATTAGTTTACCTTATTCGAAATGAAATTCCCTACAAAATGCACATTATGTATTTCCAATAGCATGAAAAAAGTTTTTTTCAAAAATTGACAGTACCGGCCGGCCCTTAGGATTTTGAAACATGAAAATTTGGACCGATTTATGGAAATTTCTCCGTCTATGAAGAAATGACAGAAATATGGATTAGTTTATCTTATTCGAAATGAAATTCCCTACAAAATGCACATTATTAATTTCCAATAGCATGAAAAAAGTTTTTTTCAAAAATTGACAGTACCGGCCCTTGCAATTTTATTTCGACAGATTTATGGAAATTTCTCCGTCTATGAAGAAATGACAGAAATATGGATTAGTTTACCTTATTCGAAATGAAATTCCCTACAAAATGCACATCATGAATTTCCAATAGCATGAAAAAAGTTTTATCAAAAATTGACAGTACCGGCCCTTGCAATTTTATTTCGACAGATTTATGGAAATTTCTCCGTCTATGAACAAATGACAGAAATATGGATTAGTTTACCTTATTCGAAATGAAATTCCCTACAAAATGCACATCATGAATTTCCAATAGCATGAAAAAAGTTTTTTTCAAAAATTGACAGTCCCGGCCCTTAGGATTTTGAAACATGAAAATTTGGACCGATTTATGGAAATTTCTCCATCTATGAACAAATGACAGAAATATGGATTAGTTTACCTTATTCGAAATGAAATTCCCTACAAAATGCACATAATGAATTTCCAATACCATGAAAAAAGTTTTTTTCAAAAATTGACAGTACCGGCCCTTAGGATTTTGAAACATGAAAATTTGGAGCGATTTATGGAAATTTCTCCGTCTATGAACAAATGACAGAAATATGGATTAGTTTACCTTATTCGAAATGAAATTCCCTACAAAATGCACATCATGAATTTCCAATAGCATGAAAAAAGTTTTTTTCAAAAATTGACAGTACCGGCCCTTGCAATTTCATTTGGACAGATTTATGGAAATTTCTCCGTCTATGAACAAATGACAGAAATATGGATTAGTTTACCTTATTCGAAATGAAATTCCCTACAAAATGCACGTTATGAATTTCCAATAGCATGAAAAAAGTTTTTTTCAAAAATTGACAGTACCCTTAGGATTTTGAAACATGAAAATTTGGACCGATTTATGGAAATTTCTCCGTCTATGATAACAAATGACAGAAATATGGATTAGTTTACCTTATTCGAAATGAAATTCCCTACAAAATGCACATTATTAATTTCCAATAGCATGAAAAAAGTTTTTTTCAAAAATTGACAGTACCGGCCCTTAGGATTTTGAAACATGAAAATTTGGACAGATTTATGGAAATTTCTCCGTCTATGAACAAATGAGAGAAATATGGATTAGTTTACCTTATTCGAAATGAAATTCCCTACAAAATGCACATTATGAATTTCCAATAGCATGAAAAATGTTTTTTTCAAAAATTGACAGTACCGGCCCTTGCAATTTTATTTCGACAGATTTATGGAAATTTCTCCATCTATGAACAAATGACAGAAATATGGATTAGTTTATTACCTTATTCGAAATGAAATTCCCTACAAAATGCACATTATTAATTTCCAATAGCATGAAAAAAGTTTTTTTCAAAAATTGACAGTACCGGCCCTTGCAATTTTATTTGGACAGATTTATGGAAATTTCTCCGTCTATGAAGAAATGACAGAAATATGGATTAGTTTACCTTATTCGAAATGAAATTCCCTACAAAATGCACATTATGTATTTCCAATAGCATGAAAAAAGTTTTTTTCAAAAATTGACAGTACCGGCCGGCCCTTAGGATTTTGAAACATGAAAATTTGGACCGATTTATGGAAATTTCTCCGTCTATGAAGAAATGACAGAAATATGGATTAGTTTATCTTATTCGAAATGAAATTCCCTACAAAATGCACATTATTAATTTCCAATAGCATGAAAAAAGTTTTTTTCAAAAATTGACAGTACCGGCCCTTGCAATTTTATTTCGACAGATTTATGGAAATTTCTCCGTCTATGAAGAAATGACAGAAATATGGATTAGTTTACCTTATTCGAAATGAAATTCCCTACAAAATGCACATAATGAATTTCCAATACCATGAAAAAAGTTTTTTTCAAAAATTGACAGTACCGGCCTTTGCAATTTCATTTGGACAGATTTATGGAAATTTCTCCGTCTATGAACAAATGAGAGAAATATGGATTAGTTTACCTTATTCGAAATGAAATTCCCTACAAAATGCACATTATGAATTTCCAATAGCATGAAAAATGTTTTTTTCAAAAATTGACAGTACCGGCCCTTGCAATTTTATTTGGACAGATTTATGGAAATTTCTCCGTCTATGAAGAAATGACAGAAATATGGATTAGTTTACCTTATTCGAAATGAAATTCCCTACAAAATGCACATTATGTATTTCCAATAGCATGAAAAAAGTTTTTTTCAAAAATTGACAGTACCGGCCGGCCCTTAGGATTTTGAAACATGAAAATTTGGACCGATTTATGGAAATTTCTCCGTCTATGAAGAAATGACAGAAATATGGATTAGTTTATCTTATTCGAAATGAAATTCCCTACAAAATGCACATTATTAATTTCCAATAGCATGAAAAAAGTTTTTTTCAAAAATTGACAGTACCGGCCCTTGCAATTTTATTTCGACAGATTTATGGAAATTTCTCCGTCTATGAAGAAATGACAGAAATATGGATTAGTTTACCTTATTCGAAATGAAATTCCCTACAAAATGCACATCATGAATTTCCAATAGCATGAAAAAAGTTTTATCAAAAATTGACAGTACCGGCCCTTGCAATTTTATTTCGACAGATTTATGGAAATTTCTCCGTCTATGAACAAATGACAGAAATATGGATTAGTTTACCTTATTCGAAATGAAATTCCCTACAAAATGCACATCATGAATTTCCAATAGCATGAAAAAAGTTTTTTTCAAAAATTGACAGTCCCGGCCCTTAGGATTTTGAAACATGAAAATTTGGACCGATTTATGGAAATTTCTCCATCTATGAACAAATGACAGAAATATGGATTAGTTTACCTTATTCGAAATGAAATTCCCTACAAAATGCACATAATGAATTTCCAATACCATGAAAAAAGTTTTTTTCAAAAATTGACAGTACCGGCCCTTAGGATTTTGAAACATGAAAATTTGGAGCGATTTATGGAAATTTCTCCGTCTATGAACAAATGACAGAAATATGGATTAGTTTACCTTATTCGAAATGAAATTCCCTACAAAATGCACATCATGAATTTCCAATAGCATGAAAAAAGTTTTTTTCAAAAATTGACAGTACCGGCCCTTGCAATTTCATTTGGACAGATTTATGGAAATTTCTCCGTCTATGAACAAATGACAGAAATATGGATTAGTTTACCTTATTCGAAATGAAATTCCCTACAAAATGCACGTTATGAATTTCCAATAGCATGAAAAAAGTTTTTTTCAAAAATTGACAGTACCCTTAGGATTTTGAAACATGAAAATTTGGACCGATTTATGGAAATTTCTCCGTCTATGATAACAAATGACAGAAATATGGATTAGTTTACCTTATTCGAAATGAAATTCCCTACAAAATGCACATTATTAATTTCCAATAGCATGAAAAAAGTTTTTTTCAAAAATTGACAGTACCGGCCCTTAGGATTTTGAAACATGAAAATTTGGACAGATTTATGGAAATTTCTCCGTCTATGAACAAATGAGAGAAATATGGATTAGTTTACCTTATTCGAAATGAAATTCCCTACAAAATGCACATTATGAATTTCCAATAGCATGAAAAATGTTTTTTTCAAAAATTGACAGTACCGGCCCTTGCAATTTTATTCGGACAGATTTATGGAAATTTCTCCGTCTATGAAGAAATGACAGAAATATGGATTAGTTTACCTTATTCGAAATGAAATTCCCTACAAAATGCACATTATGTATTTCCAATAGCATGAAAAAAGTTTTTTTCAAAAATTGACAGTACCGGCCGGCCCTTAGGATTTTGAAACATGAAAATTTGGACCGATTTATGGAAATTTCTCCGTCTATGAAGAAATGACAGAAATATGGATTAGTTTATCTTATTCGAAATGAAATTCCCTACAAAATGCACATTATTAATTTCCAATAGCATGAAAAAAGTTTTTTTCAAAAATTGACAGTACCGGCCCTTGCAATTTTATTTCGACAGATTTATGGAAATTTCTCCGTCTATGAAGAAATGACAGAAATATGGATTAGTTTACCTTATTCGAAATGAAATTCCCTACAAAATGCACATCATGAATTTCCAATAGCATGAAAAAAGTTTTATCAAAAATTGACAGTACCGGCCCTTGCAATTTTATTTCGACAGATTTATGGAAATTTCTCCGTCTATGAACAAATGACAGAAATATGGATTAGTTTACCTTATTCGAAATGAAATTCCCTACAAAATGCACATCATGAATTTCCAATAGCATGAAAAAAGTTTTTTTCAAAAATTGACAGTCCCGGCCCTTAGGATTTTGAAACATGAAAATTTGGACCGATTTATGGAAATTTCTCCATCTATGAACAAATGACAGAAATATGGATTAGTTTACCTTATTCGAAATGAAATTCCCTACAAAATGCACATAATGAATTTCCAATACCATGAAAAAAGTTTTTTTCAAAAATTGACAGTACCGGCCCTTAGGATTTTGAAACAGGAAAATTTGGAGCGATTTATGGAAATTTCTCCGTCTATGAACAAATGACAGAAATATGGATTAGTTTACCTTATTCGAAATGAAATTCCCTACAAAATGCACATCATGAATTTCCAATAGCATGAAAAAAGTTTTTTTCAAAAATTGACAGTACCGGCCCTTGCAATTTCATTTGGACAGATTTATGGAAATTTCTCCGTCTATGAACAAATGACAGAAATATGGATTAGTTTACCTTATTCGAAATGAAATTCCCTACAAAATGCACGTTATGAATTTCCAATAGCATGAAAAAAGTTTTTTTCAAAAATTGACAGTACTCTTAGGATTTTGAAACATGAAAATTTGGACCGATTTATGGAAATTTCTCCGTCTATGATAACAAATGACAGAAATATGGATTAGTTTACCTTATTCGAAATGAAATTCCCTACAAAATGCACATTATTAATTTCCAATAGCATGAAAAAAGTTTTTTTCAAAAATTGACAGTACCGGCCCTTAGGATTTTGAAACATGAAAATTTGGACCGATTTATGGAAATTTCTCCGTCTATGAACAAATGACAGAAATATGGATTAGTTTACGTTATTCGAAATGAAATTCCCTACAAAATGCACATTATGAATTTCCAATAGCATGAAAAAAGTTTTTTTCAAAAATTGACAGTACCGGCCCTTAGGATTTTGAAACATGAAAATTTGGACCGATTTATGGAAATTTCTCCGTCTATGAACAAATGACAGAAATATGGATTAGTTTACCTTATTCGAAATGAAATTCCCTACAAAATGCACATTATGAATTTCCAATAGCATGAAAAAAGTTTTTTTCAAAAATTGACAGTACCGGCCCTTGCAATTTTATTTCGACAGATTTATGGAAATTTCTCCATCTATGAACAAATGACAGAAATATGGATTAGTTTATCTTATTCGAAATGAAATTCCCTACAAAATGCACATCATGAATTTCCAATAGCATGGAAAAAGTTTTTTTCAAAAATTGACAGTACCGGCCGGCCCTTAGGATTTTGAAACATGAAAATTTGGACCGATTTATGGAAATTTCTCCGTCTATGAAGAAATGACAGAAATATGGATTAGTTTATCTTATTCGAAATGAAATTCCCTACAAAATGCACATTATTAATTTCCAATAGCATGAAAAAAGTTTTTTTCAAAAATTGACAGTACCGGCCCTTGCAATTTTATTTCGACAGATTTATGGAAATTTCTCCGTCTATGAAGAAATGACAGAAATATGGATTAGTTTACCTTATTCGAAATGAAATTCCCTACAAAATGCACATAATGAATTTCCAATACCATGAAAAAAGTTTTTTTCAAAAATTGACAGTACCGGCCCTTAGGATTTTGAAACATGAAAATTTGGACCGATTTATGGAAATTTCTCCATCTATGAACAAATGACAGAAATATGGATTAGTTTACCTTATTCGAAATGAAATTCCCTACAAAATGCACATAATGAATTTCCAATACCATGAAAAAAGTTTTTTTCAAAAATTGACAGTACTGGCCTTTGCAATTTCATTTGGACAGATTTATGGAAATTTCTCCGTCTATGAACAAATGACAGAAATATGGATTAGTTTACCTTATTCGAAATGAAATTCCCTACAAAATGCACATTATGAATTTCCAATAGCATGAAAAATGTTTTTTTCAAAAATTGACAGTACCCTTGCAATTTCATTTGGACAGATTTATGGAAATTTCTCCGTCTATGAACAAATGACAGAAATATGGATTAGTTTACCTTATTCGAAATGAAATTCCCTACAAAATGCACATCATGAATTTCCAATAGCATGAAAAAAGTTTTTTTCAAAAATTGACAGTACCGGCCCTTAGGATTTTGAAACATGAAAATTTGGACCGATTTATGGAAATTTCTCCGTCTATGATAACAAATGACAGAAATATGGATTAGTTTACCTTATTCGAAATGAAATTCCCTACAAAATGCACATCATGAATTTCCAATAGCATGAAAAAAGTTTTATCAAAAATTGACAGTACCGGCCCTTGCAATTTTATTTCGACAGATTTATGGAAATTTCTCCATCTATGAACAAATGACAGAAATATGGATTAGTTTATTACCTTATTCGAAATGAAATTCCCTACAAAATGCACATTATTAATTTCCAATAGCATGAAAAAAGTTTTTTTCAAAAATTGACAGTACCGGCCCTTGCAATTTTATTTGGACAGATTTATGGAAATTTCTCCGTCTATGAAGAAATGACAGAAATATGGATTAGTTTACCTTATTCGAAATGAAATTCCCTACAAAATGCACATTATGTATTTCCAATAGCATGAAAAAAGTTTTTTTCAAAAATTGACAGTACCGGCCGGCCCTTAGGATTTTGAAACATGAAAATTTGGACCGATTTATGGAAATTTCTCCGTCTATGAAGAAATGACAGAAATATGGATTAGTTTATCTTATTCGAAATGAAATTCCCTACAAAATGCACATTATTAATTTCCAATAGCATGAAAAAAGTTTTTTTCAAAAATTGACAGTACCGGCCCTTGCAATTTTATTTCGACAGATTTATGGAAATTTCTCCGTCTATGAAGAAATGACAGAAATATGGATTAGTTTACCTTATTCGAAATGAAATTCCCTACAAAATGCACATAATGAATTTCCAATACCATGAAAAAAGTTTTTTTCAAAAATTGACAGTACCGGCCCTTAGGATTTTGAAACATGAAAATTTGGACCGATTTATGGAAATTTCTCCATCTATGAACAAATGACAGAAATATGGATTAGTTTACCTTATTCGAAATGAAATTCCCTACAAAATGCACATAATGAATTTCCAATACCATGAAAAAAGTTTTTTTCAAAAATTGACAGTACCGGCCTTTGCAATTTCATTTGGACAGATTTATGGAAATTTCTCCGTCTATGAACAAATGACAGAAATATGGATTAGTTTACCTTATTCGAAATGAAATTCCCTACAAAATGCACATCATGAATTTCCAATAGCATGAAAAAAGTTTTATCAAAAATTGACAGTACCGGCCCTTGCAATTTTATTTCGACAGATTTATGGAAATTTCTCCATCTATGAACAAATGACAGAAATATGGATTAGTTTATTACCTTATTCGAAATGAAATTCCCTACAAAATGCACATTATTAATTTCCAATAGCATGAAAAAAGTTTTTTTCAAAAATTGACAGTACCGGCCCTTGCAATTTTATTTGGACAGATTTATGGAAATTTCTCCGTCTATGAAGAAATGACAGAAATATGGATTAGTTTACCTTATTCGAAATGAAATTCCCTACAAAATGCACATTATGTATTTCCAATAGCATGAAAAAAGTTTTTTTCAAAAATTGACAGTACCGGCCGGCCCTTAGGATTTTGAAACATGAAAATTTGGACCGATTTATGGAAATTTCTCCGTCTATGAAGAAATGACAGAAATATGGATTAGTTTATCTTATTCGAAATGAAATTCCCTACAAAATGCACATTATTAATTTCCAATAGCATGAAAAAAGTTTTTTTCAAAAATTGACAGTACCGGCCCTTGCAATTTTATTTCGACAGATTTATGGAAATTTCTCCGTCTATGAAGAAATGACAGAAATATGGATTAGTTTACCTTATTCGAAATGAAATTCCCTACAAAATGCACATAATGAATTTCCAATACCATGAAAAAAGTTTTTTTCAAAAATTGACAGTACCGGCCCTTAGGATTTTGAAACATGAAAATTTGGACCGATTTATGGAAATTTCTCCATCTATGAACAAATGACAGAAATATGGATTAGTTTACCTTATTCGAAATGAAATTCCCTACAAAATGCACATAATGAATTTCCAATACCATGAAAAAAGTTTTTTTCAAAAATTGACAGTACCGGCCTTTGCAATTTCATTTGGACAGATTTATGGAAATTTCTCCGTCTATGAACAAATGAGAGAAATATGGATTAGTTTACCTTATTCGAAATGAAATTCCCTACAAAATGCACATTATGAATTTCCAATAGCATGAAAAATGTTTTTTTCAAAAATTGACAGTACCGGCCCTTGCAATTTTATTTGGACAGATTTATGGAAATTTCTCCGTCTATGAAGAAATGACAGAAATATGGATTAGTTTACCTTATTCGAAATGAAATTCCCTACAAAATGCACATTATGTATTTCCAATAGCATGAAAAAAGTTTTTTTCAAAAATTGACAGTACCGGCCGGCCCTTAGGATTTTGAAACATGAAAATTTGGACCGATTTATGGAAATTTCTCCGTCTATGAAGAAATGACAGAAATATGGATTAGTTTATCTTATTCGAAATGAAATTCCCTACAAAATGCACATTATTCATTTCCAATAGCATGAAAAAAGTTTTTTTCAAAAATTGACAGTACCGGCCCTTGCAATTTTATTTCGACAGATTTATGGAAATTTCTCCGTCTATGAAGAAATGACAGAAATATGGATTAGTTTACCTTATTCGAAATGAAATTCCCTACAAAATGCACATCATGAATTTCCAATACCATGAAAAAAGTTTTATCAAAAATTGACAGTACCGGCCCTTGCAATTTTATTTCGACAGATTTATGGAAATTTCTCCGTCTATGAACAAATGACAGAAATATGGATTAGTTTACCTTATTCGAAATGAAATTCCCTACAAAATGCACATCATGAATTTCCAATAGCATGAAAAAAGTTTTTTTCAAAAATTGACAGTCCCGGCCCTTAGGATTTTGAAACATGAAAATTTGGACCGATTTATGGAAATTTCTCCATCTATGAACAAATGACAGAAATATGGATTAGTTTACCTTATTCGAAATGAAATTCCCTACAAAATGCACATAATGAATTTCCAATACCATGAAAAAAGTTTTTTTCAAAAATTGACAGTACCGGCCCTTAGGATTTTGAAACATGAAAATTTGGAGCGATTTATGGAAATTTCTCCGTCTATGAACAAATGACAGAAATATGGATTAGTTTACCTTATTCGAAATGAAATTCCCTACAAAATGCACATCATGAATTTCCAATAGCATGAAAAAAGTTTTTTTCAAAAATTGACAGTACCGGCCCTTGCAATTTCATTTGGACAGATTTATGGAAATTTCTCCGTCTATGAACAAATGACAGAAATATGGATTAGTTTACCTTATTCGAAATGAAATTCCCTACAAAATGCACGTTATGAATTTCCAATAGCATGAAAAAAGTTTTTTTCAAAAATTGACAGTACCCTTAGGATTTTGAAACATGAAAATTTGGACCGATTTATGGAAATTTCTCCGTCTATGATAACAAATGACAGAAATATGGATTAGTTTACCTTATTCGAAATGAAATTCCCTACAAAATGCACATTATTAATTTCCAATAGCATGAAAAAAGTTTTTTTCAAAAATTGACAGTACCGGCCCTTAGGATTTTGAAACATGAAAATTTGGACAGATTTATGGAAATTTCTCCGTCTATGAACAAATGAGAGAAATATGGATTAGTTTACCTTATTCGAAATGAAATTCCCTACAAAATGCACATTATGAATTTCCAATAGCATGAAAAATGTTTTTTTCAAAAATTGACAGTACCGGCCCTTGCAATTTTATTTGGACAGATTTATGGAAATTTCTCCGTCTATGAAGAAATGACAGAAATATGGATTAGTTTACCTTATTCGAAATGAAATTCCCTACAAAATGCACATTATGTATTTCCAATAGCATGAAAAAAGTTTTTTTCAAAAATTGACAGTACCGGCCCTTAGGATTTTGAAACATGAAAATTTGGAGCGATTTATGGAAATTTCTCCGTCTATGAACAAATGACAGAAATATGGATTAGTTTACCTTATTCGAAATGAAATTCCCTACAAAATGCACATCATGAATTTCCAATAGCATGAAAAAAGTTTTTTTCAAAAATTGACAGTACCGGCCCTTGCAATTTCATTTGGACAGATTTATGGAAATTTCTCCGTCTATGAACAAATGACAGAAATATGGATTAGTTTACCTTATTCGAAATGAAATTCCCTACAAAATGCACGTTATGAATTTCCAATAGCATGAAAAAAGTTTTTTTCAAAAATTGACAGTACCCTTAGGATTTTGAAACATGAAAATTTGGACCGATTTATGGAAATTTCTCCGTCTATGATAACAAATGACAGAAATATGGATTAGTTTACCTTATTCGAAATGAAATTCCCTACAAAATGCACATTATTAATTTCCAATAGCATGAAAAAAGTTTTTTTCAAAAATTGACAGTACCGGCCCTTAGGATTTTGAAACATGAAAATTTGGACAGATTTATGGAAATTTCTCCGTCTATGAACAAATGAGAGAAATATGGATTAGTTTACCTTATTCGAAATGAAATTCCCTACAAAATGCACATTATGAATTTCCAATAGCATGAAAAATGTTTTTTTCAAAAATTGACAGTACCGGCCCTTGCAATTTTATTTGGACAGATTTATGGAAATTTCTCCGTCTATGAAGAAATGACAGAAATATGGATTAGTTTACCTTATTCGAAATGAAATTCCCTACAAAATGCACATTATGTATTTCCAATAGCATGAAAAAAGTTTTTTTCAAAAATTGACAGTACCGGCCGGCCCTTAGGATTTTGAAACATGAAAATTTGGACCGATTTATGGAAATTTCTCCGTCTATGAAGAAATGACAGAAATATGGATTAGTTTATCTTATTCGAAATGAAATTCCCTACAAAATGCACATTATTAATTTCCAATAGCATGAAAAAAGTTTTTTTCAAAAATTGACAGTACCGGCCCTTGCAATTTTATTTCGACAGATTTATGGAAATTTCTCCGTCTATGAAGAAATGACAGAAATATGGATTAGTTTACCTTATTCGAAATGAAATTCCCTACAAAATGCACATCATGAATTTCCAATAGCATGAAAAAAGTTTTATCAAAAATTGACAGTACCGGCCCTTGCAATTTTATTTCGACAGATTTATGGAAATTTCTCCGTCTATGAACAAATGACAGAAATATGGATTAGTTTACCTTATTCGAAATGAAATTCCCTACAAAATGCACATCATGAATTTCCAATAGCATGAAAAAAGTTTTTTTCAAAAATTGACAGTCCCGGCCCTTAGGATTTTGAAACATGAAAATTTGGACCGATTTATGGAAATTTCTCCATCTATGAACAAATGACAGAAATATGGATTAGTTTACCTTATTCGAAATGAAATTCCCTACAAAATGCACATAATGAATTTCCAATACCATGAAAAAAGTTTTTTTCAAAAATTGACAGTACCGGCCCTTAGGATTTTGAAACAGGAAAATTTGGAGCGATTTATGGAAATTTCTCCGTCTATGAACAAATGACAGAAATATGGATTAGTTTACCTTATTCGAAATGAAATTCCCTACAAAATGCACATCATGAATTTCCAATAGCATGAAAAAAGTTTTTTTCAAAAATTGACAGTACCCTTAGGATTTTGAAACATGAAAATTTGGACCGATTTATGGAAATTTCTCCGTCTATGATAACAAATGACAGAAATATGGATTAGTTTACCTTATTCGAAATGAAATTCCCTACAAAATGCACATTATTAATTTCCAATAGCATGAAAAAAGTTTTTTTCAAAAATTGACAGTACCGGCCCTTAGGATTTTGAAACATGAAAATTTGGACCGATTTATGGAAATTTCTCCGTCTATGAACAAATGACAGAAATATGGATTAGTTTACGTTATTCGAAATGAAATTCCCTACAAAATGCACATTATGAATTTCCAATAGCATGAAAAAAGTTTTTTTCAAAAATTGACAGTACCGGCCCTTGCAATTTCATTTGGACAGATTTATGGAAATTTCTCCGTCTATGAACAAATGACAGAAATATGGATTAGTTTACCTTATTCGAAATGAAATTCCCTACAAAATGCACGTTATGAATTTTCAATAGCATGAAAAAAGTTTTTTTCAAAAATTGACAGTACCCTTAGGATTTTGAAACATGAAAATTTGGACCGATTTATGGAAATTTCTCCGTCTATGATAACAAATGACAGAAATATGGATTAGTTTACCTTATTCGAAATGAAATTCCCTACAAAATGCACATTATTAATTTCCAATAGCATGAAAAAAGTTTTTTTCAAAAATTGACAGTACCGGCCCTTAGGATTTTGAAACATGAAAATTTGGACCGATTTATGGAAATTTCTCCGTCTATGAACAAATGACAGAAATATGGATTAGTTTACGTTATTCGAAATGAAATTCCCTACAAAATGCACATTATGAATTTCCAATAGCATGAAAAAAGTTTTTTTCAAAAATTGACAGTACCGGCCCTTAGGATTTTGAAACATGAAAATTTGGACCGATTTATGGAAATTTCTCCGTCTATGAACAAATGACAGAAATATGGATTAGTTTACCTTATTCGAAATGAAATTCCCTACAAAATGCACATTATGAATTTCCAATAGCATGAAAAATGTTTTTTTCAAAAATTGACAGTACCGGCCCTTGCAATTTCATTTGGACAGATTTATGGAAATTTCTCCGTCTATGAACAAATGCAGAAATATGGATTAGTTTACCTTATTCGAAATGAAATTCCCTACAAAATGCACATCATGAATTTCCAATAGCATGAAAAAAGTTTTTTTCAAAAATTGACAGTACCCTTAGGATTTTGAAACATGAAAATTTGGACCGATTTATGGAAATTTCTCCGTCTATGATAACAAATGACAGAAATATGGATTAGTTTACCTTATTCGAAATGAAATTCCCTACAAAATGCACATTATGTATTTCCAATAGCATGAAAAAAGTTTTTTTCAAAAATTGACAGTACCGGCCGGCCCTTAGGATTTTGAAACATGAAAATTTGGACCGATTTATGGAAATTTCTCCGTCTATGAAGAAATGACAGAAATATGGATTAGTTTATCTTATTCGAAATGAAATTCCCTACAAAATGCACATTATTAATTTCCAATAGCATGAAAAAAGTTTTTTTCAAAAATTGACAGTACCGGCCCTTGCAATTTTATTTCGACAGATTTATGGAAATTTCTCCGTCTATGAAGAAATGACAGAAATATGGATTAGTTTACCTTATTCGAAATGAAATTCCCTACAAAATGCACATAATGAATTTCCAATACCATGAAAAAAGTTTTTTTCAAAAATTGACAGTACCGGCCCTTAGGATTTTGAAACATGAAAATTTGGACCGATTTATGGAAATTTCTCCATCTATGAACAAATGACAGAAATATGGATTAGTTTACCTTATTCGAAATGAAATTCCCTACAAAATGCACATAATGAATTTCCAATACCATGAAAAAAGTTTTTTTCAAAAATTGACAGTACCGGCCTTTGCAATTTCATTTGGACAGATTTATGGAAATTTCTCCGTCTATGAACAAATGAGAGAAATATGGATTAGTTTACCTTATTCGAAATGAAATTCCCTACAAAATGCACATTATGAATTTCCAATAGCATGAAAAATGTTTTTTTCAAAAATTGACAGTACCGGCCCTTGCAATTTTATTTGGACAGATTTATGGAAATTTCTCCGTCTATGAAGAAATGACAGAAATATGGATTAGTTTACCTTATTCGAAATGAAATTCCCTACAAAATGCACATTATGTATTTCCAATAGCATGAAAAAAGTTTTTTTCAAAAATTGACAGTACCGGCCGGCCCTTAGGATTTTGAAACATGAAAATTTGGACCGATTTATGGAAATTTCTCCGTCTATGAAGAAATGACAGAAATATGGATTAGTTTATCTTATTCGAAATGAAATTCCCTACAAAATGCACATTATTAATTTCCAATAGCATGAAAAAAGTTTTTTTCAAAAATTGACAGTACCGGCCCTTGCAATTTTATTTCGACAGATTTATGGAAATTTCTCCGTCTATGAAGAAATGACAGAAATATGGATTAGTTTACCTTATTCGAAATGAAATTCCCTACAAAATGCACATCATGAATTTCCAATAGCATGAAAAAAGTTTTATCAAAAATTGACAGTACCGGCCCTTGCAATTTTATTTCGACAGATTTATGGAAATTTCTCCGTCTATGAACAAATGACAGAAATATGGATTAGTTTACCTTATTCGAAATGAAATTCCCTACAAAATGTACGTTATGAATTTCCAATAGCATGAAAAAAGTTTTTTTCAAAAATTGACAGTACCCTTAGGATTTTGAAACATGAAAATTTGGACCGATTTATGGAAATTTCTCCGTCTATGAAAACAAATGACAGAAATATGGATTAGTTTACCTTATTCGAAATGAAATTCCCTACAAAATGCACATTATTAATTTCCAATAGCATGAAAAAAGTTTTTTTCAAAAATTGACAGTACCGGCCCTTAGGATTTTGAAACATGAAAATTTGGACCGATTTATGGAAATTTCTCCGTCTATGAACAAATGACAGAAATATGGATTAGTTTACGTTATTCGAAATGAAATTCCCTACAAAATGCACATTATGAATTCCCAATAGCATGAAAAAAGTTTTTTTCAAAAATTGACAGTACCGGCCCTTAGGATTTTGAAACATGAAAATTTGGACCGATTTATGGAAACTTCTCCATCTATGAACAAATGACAGAAATATGGATTAGTTTACCTTATTCGAAATGAAATTCCCTACAAAATGCACATAATGAATTTCCAATACCATGAAAAAAGTTTTTTTCAAAAATTGACAGTACCGGCCCTTGCAATTTCATTTGGACAGATTTATGGAAATTTCTCCGTCTATGAACAAATGACAGAAATATGGATTAGTTTACCTTATTCGAAATGAAATTCCCTACAAAATGCACATTATGAATTTCCAATAGCATGAAAAAAGTTTTTTTCAAAAATTGACAGTACCGGCCCTTGCAATTTTATTTCGACAGATTTATGGAAATTTCTCCATCTATGAACAAATGACAGAAATATGGATTAGTTTATCTTATTCGAAATGAAATTCCCTACAAAATGCACATCATGAATTTCCAATAGCATGGAAAAAGTTTTTTTCAAAAATTGACAGTACAGGCAGGCCCTTGCAATTTTATTTCGACAGATTTATGGAAATTTCTCCGTCTATGAAGAAATGACAGAAATATGGATTAGTTTATTACCTTATTCGAAATGAAATTCCCTACAAAATGCACATTATTAATTTCCAATAGCATGAAAAAAGTTTTTTTCAAAAATTGACAGTACCGGCCCTTGCAATTTTATTTGGACAGATTTATGGAAATTTCTCCGTCTATGAAGAAATGACAGAAATATGGATTAGTTTACCTTATTCGAAATGAAATTCCCTACAAAATGCACATTATGTATTTCCAATAGCATGAAAAAAGTTTTTTTCAAAAATTGACAGTACCGGCTGGCCCTTAGGATTTTGAAACATGAAAATTTGGACCGATTTATGGAAATTTCTCCGTCTATGAAGAAATGACAGAAATATGGATTAGTTTATCTTATTCGAAATGAAAAAAATGCACATTATTAATTTCCAATAGCATGAAAAAAGTTTTTTTCAAAAATTGACAGTACCGGCCCTTGCAATTTTATTTCGACAGATTTATGGAAATTTCTCCGTCTATGAAGAAATGACAGAAATATGGATTAGTTTACCTTATTCGAAATGAAATTCCCTACAAAATGCACATAATGAATTTCCAATACCATGAAAAAAGTTTTTTTCAAAAATTGACAGTACCGGCCCTTAGGATTTTGAAACATGAAAATTTGGACCGATTTATGGAAATTTCTCCATCTATGAACAAATGACAGAAATATGGATTAGTTTACCTTATTCGAAATGAAATTCCCTACAAAATGCACATAATGAATTTCCAATACCATGAAAAAAGTTTTTTTCAAAAATTGACAGTACCGGCCTTTGCAATTTCATTTGGACAGATTTATGGAAATTTCTCCGTCTATGAACAAATGACAGAAATATGGATTAGTTTACCTTATTCGAAATGAAATTCCCTACAAAATGCACATTATGAATTTCCAATAGCATGAAAAATGTTTTTTTCAAAAATTGACAGTACCCTTGCAATTTCATTTGGACAGATTTATGGAAATTTCTCCGTCTATGAACAAATGACAGAAATATGGATTAGTTTACCTTATTCGAAATGAAATTCCCTACAAAATGCACATCATGAATTTCCAATAGCATGGAAAAAGTTTTTTTCAAAAATTGACAGTACAGGCAGGCCCTTGCAATTTTATTTCGACAGATTTATGGAAATTTCTCCGTCTATGAAGAAATGACAGAAATATGGATTAGTTTATTACCTTATTCGAAATGAAATTCCCTACAAAATGCACATTATTAATTTCCAATAGCATGAAAAAAGTTTTTTTCAAAAATTGACAGTACCGGCCCTTGCAATTTTATTTGGACAGATTTATGGAAATTTCTCCGTCTATGAAGAAATGACAGAAATATGGATTAGTTTACCTTATTCGAAATGAAATTCCCTACAAAATGCACATTATGTATTTCCAATAGCATGAAAAAAGTTTTTTTCAAAAATTGACAGTACCGGCCGGCCCTTAGGATTTTGAAACATGAAAATTTGGACCGATTTATGGAAATTTCTCCGTCTATGAAGAAATGACAGAAATATGGATTAGTTTATCTTATTCGAAATGAAATTCCCTACAAAATGCACATTATTAATTTCCAATAGCATGAAAAAAGTTTTTTTCAAAAATTGACAGTACCGGCCCTTGCAATTTTATTTCGACAGATTTATGGAAATTTCTCCGTCTATGAAGAAATGACAGAAATATGGATTAGTTTACCTTATTCGAAATGAAATTCCCTACAAAATGCACATAATGAATTTCCAATACCATGAAAAAAGTTTTTTTCAAAAATTGACAGTACCGGCCCTTAGGATTTTGAAACATGAAAATTTGGACCGATTTATGGAAATTTCTCCATCTATGAACAAATGACAGAAATATGGATTAGTTTACCTTATTCGAAATGAAATTCCCTACAAAATGCACATAATGAATTTCCAATACCATGAAAAAAGTTTTTTTCAAAAATTGACAGTACCGGCCTTTGCAATTTCATTTGGACAGATTTATGGAAATTTCTCCGTCTATGAACAAATGACAGAAATATGGATTAGTTTACCTTATTCGAAATGAAATTCCCTACAAAATGCACATTATGAATTTCCAATAGCATGAAAAATGTTTTTTTCAAAAATTGACAGTACCCTTGCAATTTCATTTGGACAGATTTATGGAAATTTCTCCGTCTATGAACAAATGACAGAAATATGGATTAGTTTACCTTATTCGAAATGAAATTCCCTACAAAATGCACATCATGAATTTCCAATAGCATGAAAAAAGTTTTTTTCAAAAATTGACAGTACCGGCCCTTAGGATTTTGAAACATGAAAATTTGGACCGATTTATGGAAATTTCTCCGTCTATGATAACAAATGACAGAAATATGGATTAGTTTACCTTATTCGAAATGAAATTCCCTACAAAATGCACATCATGAATTTCCAATAGCATGAAAAAAGTTTTATCAAAAATTGACAGTACCGGCCCTTGCAATTTTATTTCGACAGATTTATGGAAATTTCTCCGTCTATGAACAAATGACAGAAATATGGATTAGTTTATTACCTTATTCGAAATGAAATTCCCTACAAAATGCACATTATTAATTTCCAATAGCATGAAAAAAGTTTTTTTCAAAAATTGACAGTACCGGCCCTTGCAATTTTATTTGGACAGATTTATGGAAATTTCTCCGTCTATGAAGAAATGACAGAAATATGGATTAGTTTACCTTATTCGAAATGAAATTCCCTACAAAATGCACATTATGTATTTCCAATAGCATGAAAAAAGTTTTTTTCAAAAATTGACAGTACCGGCCGGCCCTTAGGATTTTGAAACATGAAAATTTGGACCGATTTATGGAAATTTCTCCATCTATGAACAAATGACAGAAATATGGATTAGTTTACCTTATTCGAAATGAAATTCCCTACAAAATGCACATAATGAATTTCCAATACCATGAAAAAAGTTTTTTTCAAAAATTGACAGTACCGGCCTTTGCAATTTCATTTGGACAGATTTATGGAAATTTCTCCGTCTATGAACAAATGACAGAAATATGGATTAGTTTACCTTATTCGAAATGAAATTCCCTACAAAATGCACATTATGAATTTCCAATAGCATGAAAAATGTTTTTTTCAAAAATTGACAGTACCCTTGCAATTTCATTTGGACAGATTTATGGAAATTTCTCCGTCTATGAACAAATGACAGAAATATGGATTAGTTTACCTTATTCGAAATGAAATTCCCTACAAAATGCACATCATGAATTTCCAATAGCATGAAAAAAGTTTTTTTCAAAAATTGACAGTACCGGCCCTTGCAATTTTATTTCGACAGATTTATGGAAATTTCTCCGTCTATGAACAAATGACAGAAATATGGATTAGTTTACCTTATTCGAAATGAAATTCCCTACAAAATGCACATCATGAATTTCCAATAGCATGAAAAAAGTTTTTTTCAAAAATTGACAGTCCCGGCCCTTAGGATTTTGAAACATGAAAATTTGGACCGATTTATGGAAATTTCTCCATCTATGAACAAATGACAGAAATATGGATTAGTTTACCTTATTCGAAATGAAATTCCCTACAAAATGCACATAATGAATTTCCAATACCATGAAAAAAGTTTTTTTCAAAAATTGACAGTACCGGCCCTTAGGATTTTGAAACATGAAAATTTGGAGCGATTTATGGAAATTTCTCCATCTATGAACAAATGACAGAAATATGGATTAGTTTACCTTATTCGAAATGAAATTCCCTACAAAATGCACATAATGAATTTCCAATACCATGAAAAAAGTTTTTTTCAAAAATTGACAGTACCGGCCCTTAGGATTTTGAAACATGAAAATTTGGACCGATTTATGGAAATTTCTCCATCTATGAAAAAATGACAGAAATATGGATTAGTTTACCTTATTCGAAATGAAATTCCCTACAAAATGCACATTATGAATTTCCAATAGCATGAAAAATGTTTTTTTCAAAAATTGACAGTACCGGCCCTTGCAATTTCATTTGGACAGATTTATGGAAATTTCTCCGTCTATGAACAAATGACAGAAATATGGATTAGTTTACCTTATTCGAAATGAAATTCCCTACAAAATGCACATCATGAATTTCCAATACCATGAAAAAAGTTTTTTTCAAAAATTGACAGTACCGGCCCTTAGGATTTTGAAACATGAAAATTTGGACCGATTTATGGAAATTTCTCCATCTATGAACAAATGACAGAAATATGGATTAGTTTACCTTATTCGAAATGAAATTCCCTACAAAATGCACATAATGAATTTCCAATACCATGAAAAAAGTTTTTTTCAAAAATTGACAGTACCGGCCTTTGCAATTTCATTTGGACAGATTTATGGAAATTTCTCCGTCTATGAACAAATGACAGAAATATGGATTAGTTTACCTTATTCGAAATGAAATTCCCTACAAAATGCACATTATGAATTTCCAATAGCATGAAAAATGTTTTTTTCAAAAATTGACAGTACCCTTGCAATTTCATTTGGACAGATTTATGGAAATTTCTCCGTCTATGAACAAATGACAGAAATATGGATTAGTTTACCTTATTCGAAATGAAATTCCCTACAAAATGCACATCATGAATTTCCAATAGCATGAAAAAAGTTTTTTTCAAAAATTGACAGTACCGGCCCTTAGGATTTTGAAACATGAAAATTTGGACCGATTTATGGAAATTTCTCCGTCTATGATAACAAATGACAGAAATATGGATTAGTTTACCTTATTCGAAATGAAATTCCCTACAAAATGCACATCATGAATTTCCAATAGCATGAAAAAAGTTTTATCAAAAATTGACAGTACCGGCCCTTGCAATTTTATTTCGACAGATTTATGGAAATTTCTCCGTCTATGAACAAATGACAGAAATATGGATTAGTTTATTACCTTATTCGAAATGAAATTCCCTACAAAATGCACATTATTAATTTCCAATAGCATGAAAAAAGTTTTTTTCAAAAATTGACAGTACCGGCCCTTGCAATTTTATTTGGACAGATTTATGGAAATTTCTCCGTCTATGAAGAAATGACAGAAATATGGATTAGTTTACCTTATTCGAAATGAAATTCCCTACAAAATGCACATTATGTATTTCCAATAGCATGAAAAAAGTTTTTTTCAAAAATTGACAGTACCGGCCGGCCCTTAGGATTTTGAAACATGAAAATTTGGACCGATTTATGGAAATTTCTCCATCTATGAACAAATGACAGAAATATGGATTAGTTTACCTTATTCGAAATGAAATTCCCTACAAAATGCACATAATGAATTTCCAATACCATGAAAAAAGTTTTTTTCAAAAATTGACAGTACCGGCCTTTGCAATTTCATTTGGACAGATTTATGGAAATTTCTCCGTCTATGAACAAATGACAGAAATATGGATTAGTTTACCTTATTCGAAATGAAATTCCCTACAAAATGCACATTATGAATTTCCAATAGCATGAAAAATGTTTTTTTCAAAAATTGACAGTACCCTTGCAATTTCATTTGGACAGATTTATGGAAATTTCTCCGTCTATGAACAAATGACAGAAATATGGATTAGTTTACCTTATTCGAAATGAAATTCCCTACAAAATGCACATCATGAATTTCCAATAGCATGAAAAAAGTTTTTTTCAAAAATTGACAGTACCGGCCCTTGCAATTTTATTTCGACAGATTTATGGAAATTTCTCCGTCTATGAACAAATGACAGAAATATGGATTAGTTTACCTTATTCGAAATGAAATTCCCTACAAAATGCACATCATGAATTTCCAATAGCATGAAAAAAGTTTTTTTCAAAAATTGACAGTCCCGGCCCTTAGGATTTTGAAACATGAAAATTTGGACCGATTTATGGAAATTTCTCCATCTATGAACAAATGACAGAAATATGGATTAGTTTACCTTATTCGAAATGAAATTCCCTACAAAATGCACATAATGAATTTCCAATACCATGAAAAAAGTTTTTTTCAAAAATTGACAGTACCGGCCCTTAGGATTTTGAAACATGAAAATTTGGAGCGATTTATGGAAATTTCTCCATCTATGAACAAATGACAGAAATATGGATTAGTTTACCTTATTCGAAATGAAATTCCCTACAAAATGCACATAATGAATTTCCAATACCATGAAAAAAGTTTTTTTCAAAAATTGACAGTACCGGCCCTTAGGATTTTGAAACATGAAAATTTGGACCGATTTATGGAAATTTCTCCATCTATGAAAAAATGACAGAAATATGGATTAGTTTACCTTATTCGAAATGAAATTCCCTACAAAATGCACATTATGAATTTCCAATAGCATGAAAAATGTTTTTTTCAAAAATTGACAGTACCGGCCCTTGCAATTTCATTTGGACAGATTTATGGAAATTTCTCCGTCTATGAACAAATGACAGAAATATGGATTAGTTTACCTTATTCGAAATGAAATTCCCTACAAAATGCACATCATGAATTTCCAATAGCATGAAAAAAGTTTTATCAAAAATTGACAGTACCGGCCCTTGCAATTTTATTTCGACAGATTTATGGAAATTTCTCCGTCTATGAACAAATGACAGAAATATGGATTAGTTTACCTTATTCGAAATGAAATTCCCTACAAAATGCACATCATGAATTTCCAATAGCATGAAAAAAGTTTTTTTCAAAAATTGACAGTCCCGGCCCTTAGGATTTTGAAACATGAAAATTTGGACCGATTTATGGAAATTTCTCCATCTATGAACAAATGACAGAAATATGGATTAGTTTACCTTATTCGAAATGAAATTCCCTACAAAATGCACATAATGAATTTCCAATACCATGAAAAAAGTTTTTTTCAAAAATTGACAGTACCGGCCCTTAGGATTTTGAAACATGAAAATTTGGAGCGATTTATGGAAATTTCTCCATCTATGAACAAATGACAGAAATATGGATTAGTTTACCTTATTCGAAATGAAATTCCCTACAAAATGCACATAATGAATTTCCAATACCATGAAAAAAGTTTTTTTCAAAAATTGACAGTACCGGCCCTTAGGATTTTGAAACATGAAAATTTGGACCGATTTATGGAAATTTCTCCATCTATGAAAAAATGACAGAAATATGGATTAGTTTACCTTATTCGAAATGAAATTCCCTACAAAATGCACATTATGAATTTCCAATAGCATGAAAAATGTTTTTTTCAAAAATTGACAGTACCGGCCCTTGCAATTTCATTTGGACAGATTTATGGAAATTTCTCCGTCTATGAACAAATGACAGAAATATGGATTAGTTTACCTTATTCGAAATGAAATTCCCTACAAAATGCACATCATGAATTTCCAATAGCATGAAAAAAGTTTTTTTCAAAAATTGACAGTACCGGCCCTTGCAATTTTATTTCGACAGATTTATGGAAATTTCTCCGTCTATGAACAAATGACAGAAATATGGATTAGTTTACCTTATTCGAAATGAAATTCCCTACAAAATGCACATTATGAATTTCCAATAGCATGAAAAAAGTTTTTTTCAAAAATTGACAGTACCCTTAGGATTTTGAAACATGAAAATTTGGACCGATTTATGGAAATTTCTCCGTCTATGATAACAAATGACAGAAATATGGATTAGTTTACCTTATTCGAAATGAAATTCCCTACAAAATGCACATTATGAATTTCCAATAGCATGAAAAAAGTTTTTTTCAAAAATTGACAGTACCGGCCCTTAGGATTTTGAAACATGAAAATTTGGACCGATTTATGGAAATTTCTCCGTCTATGATAACAAATGACAGAAATATGGATTAGTTTACCTTATTCGAAATGAAATTCCCTACAAAATGCACATCATGAATTTCCAATAGCATGAAAAAAGTTTTTTTCAAAAATTGACAGTACCGGCCCTTGCAATTTCATTTGGACAGATTTATGGAAATTTCTCCGTCTATGAACAAATGACAGAAATATGGATTAGTTTACCTTATTCGAAATGAAATTCCCTACAAAATGCACATCATGAATTTCCAATAGCATGAAAAAAGTTTTTTTCAAAAATTGACAGTACCGGCCCTTGCAATTTTATTTCGACAGATTTATGGAAATTTCTCCGTCTATGAACAAATGACAGAAATATGGATTAGTTTACCTTATTCGAAATGAAATTCCCTACAAAATGCACATTATGAATTTCCAATAGCATGAAAAAAGTTTTTTTCAAAAATTGACAGTACCGGCCCTTAGGATTTTGAAACATGAAAATTTGGACCGATTTATCGAAATTTCTCCGTCTATGATAACAAATGACAGAAATATGGATTAGTTTACCTTATTCGAAATGAAATTCCCTACAAAATGCACATCATGAATTTCCAATAGCATGAAAAAAGTTTTATCAAAAATTGACAGTACCGGCCCTTGCAATTTTATTTCGACAGATTTATGGAAATTTCTCCGTCTATCAACAAATGACAGAAATATGGATTAGTTTACCTTATTCGAAATGAAATTCCCTACAAAATGCACATTATGAATTTCCAATAGCATGAAAAAAGTTTTTTTCAAAAATTGACAGTCCCGGCCCTTAGGATTTTGAAACATGAAAATTTGGACCGATTTATGGAAATTTCTCCATCTATGAACAAATGACAGAAATATGGATTAGTTTACCTTATTCGAAATGAAATTCCCTACAAAATGCACATAATGAATTTCCAATACCATGAAAAAAGTTTTTTTCAAAAATTGACAGTACCGGCCCTTAGGATTTTGAAACATGAAAATTTGGACCGATTTATGGAAATTTCTCCATCTATGAAAAAATGACAGAAATATGGATTAGTTTACCTTATTCGAAATGAAATTCCCTACAAAATGCACATCATGAATTTCCAATAGCATGAAAAAAGTTTTTTTCAAAAATTGACAGTACCGGCCCTTGCAATTTCATTTGGACAGATTTATGGAAATTTCTCCGTCTATGAACAAATGACAGAAATATGGATTAGTTTACCTTATTCGAAATGAAATTCCCTACAAAATGCACATCATGAATTTCCAATAGCATGAAAAAAGTTTTTTTCAAAAATTGACAGTACCGGCCCTTGCAATTTTATTTCGACAGATTTATGGAAATTTCTCCGTCTATGAACAAATGACAGAAATATGGATTAGTTTACCTTATTCGAAATGAAATTCCCTACAAAATGCACATTATGAATTTCCAATAGCATGAAAAAAGTTTTTTTCAAAAATTGACAGTACCGGCCCTTAGGATTTTGAAACATGAAAATTTGGACCGATTTATGGAAATTTCTCCGTCTATGATAACAAATGACAGAAATATGGATTAGTTTACCTTATTCGAAATGAAATTCCCTACAAAATGCACATCATGAATTTCCAATAGCATGAAAAAAGTTTTTTTCAAAAATTGACAGTCCCGGCCCTTAGGATTTTGAAACATGAAAATTTGGACCGATTTATGGAAATTTCTCCATCTATGAACAAATGACAGAAATATGGATTAGTTTACCTTATTCGAAATGAAATTCCCTACAAAATGCACATAATGAATTTCCAATACCATGAAAAAAGTTTTTTTCAAAAATTGACAGTACCGGCCCTTAGGATTTTGAAACATGAAAATTTGGACCGATTTATGGAAATTTCTCCATCTATGAAAAAATGACAGAAATTTGGATTAGTTTACCTTATTCGAAATGAAATTCCCTACAAAATGCACATTATGAATTTCCAATAGCATGAAAAAAGTTTTTTTCAAAAATTGACAGTACCGGCCCTTGCAATTTTATTTGGACAGATTTATGGAAATTTCTCCGTCTATGAAGAAATGACAGAAATATGGATTAGTTTACCTTATTCGAAATGAAATTCCCTACAAAATGCACATTATGAATTTCCAATAGCATGAAAAAAGTTTTTTTCAAAAATTGACAGTACCGGCCCTTAGGATTTTGAAACATGAAAATTTGGACCGATTTATGGAAATTTCTCCGTCTATGAACAAATGACAGAAATATGGATTAGTTTACCTTATTCGAAATGAAACTGCCTACAAAATGCACATAATGAATTTCCAATACCATGAAAAAAGTTTTTTTCAAAAATTGACAGTACCGGCCCTTGCAATTTCATTTGGACAGATTTATGGAAATTTCTCCGTCTATGAACAAATGACAGAAATATGGATTAGTTTACCTTATTCGAAATGAAATTCCCTACAAAATGCACATTATGAATTTCCAATAGCATGAAAAAAGTTTTTTTCAAAAATTGACAGTACCGGCCCTTGCAATTTTATTTCGACAGATTTATGGAAATTTCTCCATCTATGAACAAATGACAGAAATATGGATTAGTTTATCTTATTCGAAATGAAATTCCCTACAAAATGCACATCATGAATTTCCAATAGCATGGAAAAAGTTTTTTTCAAAAATTGACAGTACAGGCCCTTGCAATTTTATTTCGACAGATTTATGGAAATTTCTCCATCTATGAACAAATGACAGAAATATGGATTAGTTTACCTTATTCGAAATGAAATTCCCTACAAAATGCACATTATGTATTTCCAATAGCATGAAAAAAGTTTTTTTCAAAAATTGACAGTACCGGCCGGCCCTTAGGATTTTGAAACATGAAAATTTGGACCGATTTATGGAAATTTCTCCGTCTATGAAGAAATGACAGAAATATGGATTAGTTTATCTTATTCGAAATGAAATTCCCTACAAAATGCACATTATTAATTTCCAATAGCATGAAAAAAGTTTTTTTCAAAAATTGACAGTACCGGCCCTTGCAATTTTATTTCGACAGATTTATGGAAATTTCTCCGTCTATGAAGAAATGACAGAAATATGGATTAGTTTACCTTATTCGAAATGAAATTCCCTACAAAATGCACATAATGAATTTCCAATACCATGAAAAAAGTTTTTTTCAAAAATTGACAGTACCGGCCCTTAGGATTTTGAAACATGAAAATTTGGACCGATTTATGGAAATTTCTCCATCTATGAACAAATGACAGAAATATGGATTAGTTTACCTTATTCGAAATGAAATTCCCTACAAAATGCACATAATGAATTTCCAATACCATGAAAAAAGTTTTTTTCAAAAATTGACAGTACCGGCCTTTGCAATTTCATTTGGACAGATTTATGGAAATTTCTCCGTCTATGAACAAATGACAGAAATATGGATTAGTTTACCTTATTCGAAATGAAATTCCCTACAAAATGCACATTATGAATTTCCAATAGCATGAAAAATGTTTTTTTCAAAAATTGACAGTACCCTTGCAATTTCATTTGGACAGATTTATGGAAATTTCTCCGTCTATGAACAAATGACGGAAATATGGATTAGTTTACCTTATTCGAAATGAAATTCCCTACAAAATGCACATCATGAATTTCCAATAGCATGAAAAAAGTTTTTTTCAAAAATTGACAGTACCGGCCCTTAGGATTTTGAAACATGAAAATTTGGACCGATTTATGGAAATTTCTCCGTCTATGATAACAAATGACAGAAATATGGATTAGTTTACCTTATTCGAAATGAAATTCCCTACAAAATGCACATCATGAATTTCCAATAGCATGAAAAAAGTTTTATCAAAAATTGACAGTACCGGCCCTTGCAATTTTATTTCGACAGATTTATGGAAATTTCTCCATCTATGAACAAATGACAGAAATATGGATTAGTTTATTACCTTATTCGAAATGAAATTCCCTACAAAATGCACATTATTAATTTCCAATAGCATGAAAAAAGTTTTTTTCAAAAATTGACAGTACCGGCCCTTGCAATTTTATTTGGACAGATTTATGGAAATTTCTCCGTCTATGAAGAAATGACAGAAATATGGATTAGTTTACCTTATTCGAAATGAAATTCCCTACAAAATGCACATTATGTATTTCCAATAGCATGAAAAAAGTTTTTTTCAAAAATTGACAGTACCGGCCGGCCCTTAGGATTTTGAAACATGAAAATTTGGACCGATTTATGGAAATTTCTCCGTCTATGAAGAAATGACAGAAATATGGATTAGTTTATCTTATTCGAAATGAAATTCCCTACAAAATGCACATTATTAATTTCCAATAGCATGAAAAAAGTTTTTTTCAAAAATTGACAGTACCGGCCCTTGCAATTTTATTTCGACAGATTTATGGAAATTTCTCCGTCTATGAAGAAATGACAGAAATATGGATTAGTTTACCTTATTCGAAATGAAATTCCCTACAAAATGCACATAATGAATTTCCAATACCATGAAAAAAGTTTTTTTCAAAAATTGACAGTACCGGCCTTTGCAATTTCATTTGGACAGATTTATGGAAATTTCTCCGTCTATGAACAAATGAGAGAAATATGGATTAGTTTACCTTATTCGAAATGAAATTCCCTACAAAATGCACATTATGAATTTCCAATAGCATGAAAAATGTTTTTTTCAAAAATTGACAGTACCGGCCCTTGCAATTTTATTTGGACAGATTTATGGAAATTTCTCCGTCTATGAAGAAATGACAGAAATATGGATTAGTTTACCTTATTCGAAATGAAATTCCCTACAAAATGCACATTATGTATTTCCAATAGCATGAAAAAAGTTTTTTTCAAAAATTGACAGTACCGGCCGGCCCTTAGGATTTTGAAACATGAAAATTTGGACCGATTTATGGAAATTTCTCCGTCTATGAAGAAATGACAGAAATATGGATTAGTTTATCTTATTCGAAATGAAATTCCCTACAAAATGCACATTATTAATTTCCAATAGCATGAAAAAAGTTTTTTTCAAAAATTGACAGTACCGGCCATTGCAATTTTATTTCGACAGATTTATGGAAATTTCTCCGTCTATGAAGAAATGACAGAAATATGGATTAGTTTACCTTATTCGAAATGAAATTCCCTACAAAATGCACATCATGAATTTCCAACAGCATGAAAAAAGTTTTATCAAAAATTGACAGTACCGGCCCTTGCAATTTTATTTCGACAGATTTATGGAAATTTCTCCGTCTATGAACAAATGACAGAAATATGGATTAGTTTACCTTATTCGAAATGAAATTCCCTACAAAATGCACATCATGAATTTCCAATAGCATGAAAAAAGTTTTTTTCAAAAATTGACAGTCCCGGCCCTTAGGATTTTGAAACATGAAAATTTGGACCGATTTATGGAAATTTCTCCATCTATGAACAAATGACAGAAATATGGATTAGTTTACCTTATTCGAAATGAAATTCCCTACAAAATGCACATAATGAATTTCCAATACCATGAAAAAAGTTTTTTTCAAAAATTGACAGTACCGGCCCTTAGGATTTTGAAACATGAAAATTTGGAGCGATTTATGGAAATTTCTCCGTCTATGAACAAATGACAGAAATATGGATTAGTTTACCTTATTCGAAATGAAATTCCCTACAAAATGCACATCATGAATTTCCAATAGCATGAAAAAAGTTTTTTTCAAAAATTGACAGTACCGGCCCTTGCAATTTCATTTGGACAGATTTATGGAAATTTCTCCGTCTATGAACAAATGACAGAAATATGGATTAGTTTACCTTATTCGAAATGAAATTCCCTACAAAATGCACGTTATGAATTTCCAATAGCATGAAAAAAGTTTTTTTCAAAAATTGACAGTACCCTTAGGATTTTGAAACATGAAAATTTGGACCGATTTATGGAAATTTCTCCGTCTATGATAACAAATGACAGAAATATGGATTAGTTTACCTTATTCGAAATGAAATTCCCTACAAAATGCACATTATTAATTTCCAATAGCATGAAAAAAGTTTTTTTCAAAAATTGACAGTACCGGCCCTTAGGATTTTGAAACATGAAAATTTGGACAGATTTATGGAAATTTCTCCGTCTATGAACAAATGAGAGAAATATGGATTAGTTTACCTTATTCGAAATGAAATTCCCTACAAAATGCACATTATGAATTTCCAATAGCATGAAAAATGTTTTTTTCAAAAATTGACAGTACCGGCCCTTGCAATTTTATTTCGACAGATTTATGGAAATTTCTCCATCTATGAACAAATGACAGAAATATGGATTAGTTTATTACCTTATTCGAAATGAAATTCCCTACAAAATGCACATTATTAATTTCCAATAGCATGAAAAAAGTTTTTTTCAAAAATTGACAGTACCGGCCCTTGCAATTTTATTTGGACAGATTTATGGAAATTTCTCCGTCTATGAAGAAATGACAGAAATATGGATTAGTTTACCTTATTCGAAATGAAATTCCCTACAAAATGCACATTATGTATTTCCAATAGCATGAAAAAAGTTTTTTTCAAAAATTGACAGTACCGGCCGGCCCTTAGGATTTTGAAACATGAAAATTTGGACCGATTTATGGAAATTTCTCCGTCTATGAAGAAATGACAGAAATATGGATTAGTTTATCTTATTCGAAATGAAATTCCCTACAAAATGCACATTATTAATTTCCAATAGCATGAAAAAAGTTTTTTTCAAAAATTGACAGTACCGGCCCTTGCAATTTTATTTCGACAGATTTATGGAAATTTCTCCGTCTATGAAGAAATGACAGAAATATGGATTAGTTTACCTTATTCGAAATGAAATTCCCTACAAAATGCACATAATGAATTTCCAATACCATGAAAAAAGTTTTTTTCAAAAATTGACAGTACCGGCCTTTGCAATTTCATTTGGACAGATTTATGGAAATTTCTCCGTCTATGAACAAATGAGAGAAATATGGATTAGTTTACCTTATTCGAAATGAAATTCCCTACAAAATGCACATTATGAATTTCCAATAGCATGAAAAATGTTTTTTTCAAAAATTGACAGTACCGGCCCTTGCAATTTTATTTGGACAGATTTATGGAAATTTCTCCGTCTATGAAGAAATGACAGAAATATGGATTAGTTTACCTTATTCGAAATGAAATTCCCTACAAAATGCACATTATGTATTTCCAATAGCATGAAAAAAGTTTTTTTCAAAAATTGACAGTACCGGCCGGCCCTTAGGATTTTGAAACATGAAAATTTGGACCGATTTATGGAAATTTCTCCGTCTATGAAGAAATGACAGAAATATGGATTAGTTTATCTTATTCGAAATGAAATTCCCTACAAAATGCACATTATTAATTTCCAATAGCATGAAAAAAGTTTTTTTCAAAAATTGACAGTACCGGCCCTTGCAATTTTATTTCGACAGATTTATGGAAATTTCTCCGTCTATGAAGAAATGACAGAAATATGGATTAGTTTACCTTATTCGAAATGAAATTCCCTACAAAATGCACATCATGAATTTCCAATAGCATGAAAAAAGTTTTATCAAAAATTGACAGTACCGGCCCTTGCAATTTTATTTCGACAGATTTATGGAAATTTCTCCGTCTATGAACAAATGACAGAAATATGGATTAGTTTACCTTATTCGAAATGAAATTCCCTACAAAATGCACATCATGAATTTCCAATAGCATGAAAAAAGTTTTTTTCAAAAATTGACAGTCCCGGCCCTTAGGATTTTGAAACATGAAAATTTGGACCGATTTATGGAAATTTCTCCATCTATGAACAAATGACAGAAATATGGATTAGTTTACCTTATTCGAAATGAAATTCCCTACAAAATGCACATAATGAATTTCCAATACCATGAAAAAAGTTTTTTTCAAAAATTGACAGTACCGGCCCTTAGGATTTTGAAACATGAAAATTTGGAGCGATTTATGGAAATTTCTCCGTCTATGAACAAATGACAGAAATATGGATTAGTTTACCTTATTCGAAATGAAATTCCCTACAAAATGCACATCATGAATTTCCAATAGCATGAAAAAAGTTTTTTTCAAAAATTGACAGTACCGGCCCTTGCAATTTCATTTGGACAGATTTATGGAAATTTCTCCGTCTATGAACAAATGACAGAAATATGGATTAGTTTACCTTATTCGAAATGAAATTCCCTACAAAATGCACGTTATGAATTTCCAATAGCATGAAAAAAGTTTTTTTCAAAAATTGACAGTACCCTTAGGATTTTGAAACATGAAAATTTGGACCGATTTATGGAAATTTCTCCGTCTATGATAACAAATGACAGAAATATGGATTAGTTTACCTTATTCGAAATGAAATTCCCTACAAAATGCACATTATTAATTTCCAATAGCATGAAAAAAGTTTTTTTCAAAAATTGACAGTACCGGCCCTTAGGATTTTGAAACATGAAAATTTGGACAGATTTATGGAAATTTCTCCGTCTATGAACAAATGAGAGAAATATGGATTAGTTTACCTTATTCGAAATGAAATTCCCTACAAAATGCACATTATGAATTTCCAATAGCATGAAAAATGTTTTTTTCAAAAATTGACAGTACCGGCCCTTGCAATTTTATTTGGACAGATTTATGGAAATTTCTCCGTCTATGAAGAAATGACAGAAATATGGATTAGTTTACCTT
This sequence comes from Pholcus phalangioides, assembly GCF_987345545.1. Classification (NCBI taxonomy): domain Eukaryota; kingdom Metazoa; phylum Arthropoda; class Arachnida; order Araneae; family Pholcidae; genus Pholcus; species Pholcus phalangioides. The sequence goes on from NW_028301613.1 coordinate 12,028,668, forward strand.
ATTCGAAATGAAATTCCCTACAAAATGCACATTATGTATTTCCAATAGCATGAAAAAAGTTTTTTTCAAAAATTGACAGTACCGGCCGGCCCTTAGGATTTTGAAACATGAAAATTTGGACCGATTTATGGAAATTTCTCCGTCTATGAAGAAATGACAGAAATATGGATTAGTTTATCTTATTCGAAATGAAATTCCCTACAAAATGCACATTATTAATTTCCAATAGCATGAAAAAAGTTTTTTTCAAAAATTGACAGTACCGGCCCTTGCAATTTTATTTCGACAGATTTATGGAAATTTCTCCGTCTATGAAGAAATGACAGAAATATGGATTAGTTTACCTTATTCGAAATGAAATTCCCTACAAAATGCACATCATGAATTTCCAATAGCATGAAAAAAGTTTTATCAAAAATTGACAGTACCGGCCCTTGCAATTTTATTTCGACAGATTTATGGAAATTTCTCCGTCTATGAACAAATGACAGAAATATGGATTAGTTTACCTTATTCGAAATGAAATTCCCTACAAAATGCACATCATGAATTTCCAATAGCATGAAAAAAGTTTTTTTCAAAAATTGACAGTCCCGGCCCTTAGGATTTTGAAACATGAAAATTTGGACCGATTTATGGAAATTTCTCCATCTATGAACAAATGACAGAAATATGGATTAGTTTACCTTATTCGAAATGAAATTCCCTACAAAATGCACATAATGAATTTCCAATACCATGAAAAAAGTTTTTTTCAAAAATTGACAGTACCGGCCCTTAGGATTTTGAAACAGGAAAATTTGGAGCGATTTATGGAAATTTCTCCGTCTATGAACAAATGACAGAAATATGGATTAGTTTACCTTATTCGAAATGAAATTCCCTACAAAATGCACATCATGAATTTCCAATAGCATGAAAAAAGTTTTTTTCAAAAATTGACAGTACCGGCCCTTGCAATTTCATTTGGACAGATTTATGGAAATTTCTCCGTCTATGAACAAATGACAGAAATATGGATTAGTTTACCTTATTCGAAATGAAATTCCCTACAAAATGCACGTTATGAATTTCCAATAGCATGAAAAAAGTTTTTTTCAAAAATTGACAGTACTCTTAGGATTTTGAAACATGAAAATTTGGACCGATTTATGGAAATTTCTCCGTCTATGATAACAAATGACAGAAATATGGATTAGTTTACCTTATTCGAAATGAAATTCCCTACAAAATGCACATTATTAATTTCCAATAGCATGAAAAAAGTTTTTTTCAAAAATTGACAGTACCGGCCCTTAGGATTTTGAAACATGAAAATTTGGACCGATTTATGGAAATTTCTCCGTCTATGAACAAATGACAGAAATATGGATTAGTTTACGTTATTCGAAATGAAATTCCCTACAAAATGCACATTATGAATTTCCAATAGCATGAAAAAAGTTTTTTTCAAAAATTGACAGTACCGGCCCTTAGGATTTTGAAACATGAAAATTTGGACCGATTTATGGAAATTTCTCCGTCTATGAACAAATGACAGAAATATGGATTAGTTTACCTTATTCGAAATGAAATTCCCTACAAAATGCACATTATGAATTTCCAATAGCATGAAAAAAGTTTTTTTCAAAAATTGACAGTACCGGCCCTTGCAATTTTATTTCGACAGATTTATGGAAATTTCTCCATCTATGAACAAATGACAGAAATATGGATTAGTTTATCTTATTCGAAATGAAATTCCCTACAAAATGCACATCATGAATTTCCAATAGCATGGAAAAAGTTTTTTTCAAAAATTGACAGTACCGGCCGGCCCTTAGGATTTTGAAACATGAAAATTTGGACCGATTTATGGAAATTTCTCCGTCTATGAAGAAATGACAGAAATATGGATTAGTTTATCTTATTCGAAATGAAATTCCCTACAAAATGCACATTATTAATTTCCAATAGCATGAAAAAAGTTTTTTTCAAAAATTGACAGTACCGGCCCTTGCAATTTTATTTCGACAGATTTATGGAAATTTCTCCGTCTATGAAGAAATGACAGAAATATGGATTAGTTTACCTTATTCGAAATGAAATTCCCTACAAAATGCACATAATGAATTTCCAATACCATGAAAAAAGTTTTTTTCAAAAATTGACAGTACCGGCCCTTAGGATTTTGAAACATGAAAATTTGGACCGATTTATGGAAATTTCTCCATCTATGAACAAATGACAGAAATATGGATTAGTTTACCTTATTCGAAATGAAATTCCCTACAAAATGCACATAATGAATTTCCAATACCATGAAAAAAGTTTTTTTCAAAAATTGACAGTACTGGCCTTTGCAATTTCATTTGGACAGATTTATGGAAATTTCTCCGTCTATGAACAAATGACAGAAATATGGATTAGTTTACCTTATTCGAAATGAAATTCCCTACAAAATGCACATTATGAATTTCCAATAGCATGAAAAATGTTTTTTTCAAAAATTGACAGTACCCTTGCAATTTCATTTGGACAGATTTATGGAAATTTCTCCGTCTATGAACAAATGACAGAAATATGGATTAGTTTACCTTATTCGAAATGAAATTCCCTACAAAATGCACATCATGAATTTCCAATAGCATGAAAAAAGTTTTTTTCAAAAATTGACAGTACCGGCCCTTAGGATTTTGAAACATGAAAATTTGGACCGATTTATGGAAATTTCTCCGTCTATGATAACAAATGACAGAAATATGGATTAGTTTACCTTATTCGAAATGAAATTCCCTACAAAATGCACATCATGAATTTCCAATAGCATGAAAAAAGTTTTATCAAAAATTGACAGTACCGGCCCTTGCAATTTTATTTCGACAGATTTATGGAAATTTCTCCATCTATGAACAAATGACAGAAATATGGATTAGTTTATTACCTTATTCGAAATGAAATTCCCTACAAAATGCACATTATTAATTTCCAATAGCATGAAAAAAGTTTTTTTCAAAAATTGACAGTACCGGCCCTTGCAATTTTATTTGGACAGATTTATGGAAATTTCTCCGTCTATGAAGAAATGACAGAAATATGGATTAGTTTACCTTATTCGAAATGAAATTCCCTACAAAATGCACATTATGTATTTCCAATAGCATGAAAAAAGTTTTTTTCAAAAATTGACAGTACCGGCCGGCCCTTAGGATTTTGAAACATGAAAATTTGGACCGATTTATGGAAATTTCTCCGTCTATGAAGAAATGACAGAAATATGGATTAGTTTATCTTATTCGAAATGAAATTCCCTACAAAATGCACATTATTAATTTCCAATAGCATGAAAAAAGTTTTTTTCAAAAATTGACAGTACCGGCCCTTGCAATTTTATTTCGACAGATTTATGGAAATTTCTCCGTCTATGAAGAAATGACAGAAATATGGATTAGTTTACCTTATTCGAAATGAAATTCCCTACAAAATGCACATAATGAATTTCCAATACCATGAAAAAAGTTTTTTTCAAAAATTGACAGTACCGGCCCTTAGGATTTTGAAACATGAAAATTTGGACCGATTTATGGAAATTTCTCCATCTATGAACAAATGACAGAAATATGGATTAGTTTACCTTATTCGAAATGAAATTCCCTACAAAATGCACATAATGAATTTCCAATACCATGAAAAAAGTTTTTTTCAAAAATTGACAGTACCGGCCTTTGCAATTTCATTTGGACAGATTTATGGAAATTTCTCCGTCTATGAACAAATGACAGAAATATGGATTAGTTTACCTTATTCGAAATGAAATTCCCTACAAAATGCACATCATGAATTTCCAATAGCATGAAAAAAGTTTTATCAAAAATTGACAGTACCGGCCCTTGCAATTTTATTTCGACAGATTTATGGAAATTTCTCCATCTATGAACAAATGACAGAAATATGGATTAGTTTATTACCTTATTCGAAATGAAATTCCCTACAAAATGCACATTATTAATTTCCAATAGCATGAAAAAAGTTTTTTTCAAAAATTGACAGTACCGGCCCTTGCAATTTTATTTGGACAGATTTATGGAAATTTCTCCGTCTATGAAGAAATGACAGAAATATGGATTAGTTTACCTTATTCGAAATGAAATTCCCTACAAAATGCACATTATGTATTTCCAATAGCATGAAAAAAGTTTTTTTCAAAAATTGACAGTACCGGCCGGCCCTTAGGATTTTGAAACATGAAAATTTGGACCGATTTATGGAAATTTCTCCGTCTATGAAGAAATGACAGAAATATGGATTAGTTTATCTTATTCGAAATGAAATTCCCTACAAAATGCACATTATTAATTTCCAATAGCATGAAAAAAGTTTTTTTCAAAAATTGACAGTACCGGCCCTTGCAATTTTATTTCGACAGATTTATGGAAATTTCTCCGTCTATGAAGAAATGACAGAAATATGGATTAGTTTACCTTATTCGAAATGAAATTCCCTACAAAATGCACATAATGAATTTCCAATACCATGAAAAAAGTTTTTTTCAAAAATTGACAGTACCGGCCCTTAGGATTTTGAAACATGAAAATTTGGACCGATTTATGGAAATTTCTCCATCTATGAACAAATGACAGAAATATGGATTAGTTTACCTTATTCGAAATGAAATTCCCTACAAAATGCACATAATGAATTTCCAATACCATGAAAAAAGTTTTTTTCAAAAATTGACAGTACCGGCCTTTGCAATTTCATTTGGACAGATTTATGGAAATTTCTCCGTCTATGAACAAATGAGAGAAATATGGATTAGTTTACCTTATTCGAAATGAAATTCCCTACAAAATGCACATTATGAATTTCCAATAGCATGAAAAAAGTTTTTTTCAAAAATTGACAGTACCGGCCGGCCCTTAGGATTTTGAAACATGAAAATTTGGACCGATTTATGGAAATTTCTCCGTCTATGAAGAAATGACAGAAATATGGATTAGTTTATCTTATTCGAAATGAAATTCCCTACAAAATGCACATTATTCATTTCCAATAGCATGAAAAAAGTTTTTTTCAAAAATTGACAGTACCGGCCCTTGCAATTTTATTTCGACAGATTTATGGAAATTTCTCCGTCTATGAAGAAATGACAGAAATATGGATTAGTTTACCTTATTCGAAATGAAATTCCCTACAAAATGCACATCATGAATTTCCAATACCATGAAAAAAGTTTTATCAAAAATTGACAGTACCGGCCCTTGCAATTTTATTTCGACAGATTTATGGAAATTTCTCCGTCTATGAACAAATGACAGAAATATGGATTAGTTTACCTTATTCGAAATGAAATTCCCTACAAAATGCACATCATGAATTTCCAATAGCATGAAAAAAGTTTTTTTCAAAAATTGGCAGTCCCGGCCCTTAGGATTTTGAAACATGAAAATTTGGACCGATTTATGGAAATTTCTCCATCTATGAACAAATGACAGAAATATGGATTAGTTTACCTTATTCGAAATGAAATTCCCTACAAAATGCACATAATGAATTTCCAATACCATGAAAAAAGTTTTTTTCAAAAATTGACAGTACCGGCCCTTAGGATTTTGAAACATGAAAATTTGGAGCGATTTATGGAAATTTCTCCGTCTATGAACAAATGACAGAAATATGGATTAGTTTACCTTATTCGAAATGAAATTCCCTACAAAATGCACATCATGAATTTCCAATAGCATGAAAAAAGTTTTTTTCAAAAATTGACAGTACCGGCCCTTGCAATTTCATTTGGACAGATTTATGGAAATTTCTCCGTCTATGAACAAATGACAGAAATATGGATTAGTTTACCTTATTCGAAATGAAATTCCCTACAAAATGCACGTTATGAATTTCCAATAGCATGAAAAAAGTTTTTTTCAAAAATTGACAGTACCCTTAGGATTTTGAAACATGAAAATTTGGACCGATTTATGGAAATTTCTCCGTCTATGATAACAAATGACAGAAATATGGATTAGTTTACCTTATTCGAAATGAAATTCCCTACAAAATGCACATTATTAATTTCCAATAGCATGAAAAAAGTTTTTTTCAAAAATTGACAGTACCGGCCCTTAGGATTTTGAAACATGAAAATTTGGACAGATTTATGGAAATTTCTCCGTCTATGAACAAATGAGAGAAATATGGATTAGTTTACCTTATTCGAAATGAAATTCCCTACAAAATGCACATTATGAATTTCCAATAGCATGAAAAATGTTTTTTTCAAAAATTGACAGTACCGGCCCTTGCAATTTTATTTGGACAGATTTATGGAAATTTCTCCGTCTATGAAGAAATGACAGAAATATGGATTAGTTTACCTTATTCGAAATGAAATTCCCTACAAAATGCACATTATGTATTTCCAATAGCATGAAAAAAGTTTTTTTCAAAAATTGACAGTACCGGCCGGCCCTTAGGATTTTGAAACATGAAAATTTGGACCGATTTATGGAAATTTCTCCGTCTATGAAGAAATGACAGAAATATGGATTAGTTTATCTTATTCGAAATGAAATTCCCTACAAAATGCACATTATTAATTTCCAATAGCATGAAAAAAGTTTTTTTCAAAAATTGACAGTACCGGCCCTTGCAATTTTATTTCGACAGATTTATGGAAATTTCTCCGTCTATGAAGAAATGACAGAAATATGGATTAGTTTACCTTATTCGAAATGAAATTCCCTACAAAATGCACATCATGAATTTCCAATAGCATGAAAAAAGTTTCATCAAAAATTGACAGTACCGGCCCTTGCAATTTTATTTCGACAGATTTATGGAAATTTCTCCGTCTATGAACAAATGACAGAAATATGGATTAGTTTACCTTATTCGAAATGAAATTCCCTACAAAATGCACATCATGAATTTCCAATAGCATGAAAAAAGTTTTTTTCAAAAATTGACAGTCCCGGCCCTTAGGATTTTGAAACATGAAAATTTGGACCGATTTATGGAAATTTCTCCATCTATGAACAAATGACAGAAATATGGATTAGTTTACCTTATTCGAAATGAAATTCCCTACAAAATGCACATAATGAATTTCCAATACCATGAAAAAAGTTTTTTTCAAAAATTGACAGTACCGGCCCTTAGGATTTTGAAACAGGAAAATTTGGAGCGATTTATGGAAATTTCTCCGTCTATGAACAAATGACAGAAATATGGATTAGTTTACCTTATTCGAAATGAAATTCCCTACAAAATGCACATCATGAATTTCCAATAGCATGAAAAAAGTTTTTTTCAAAAATTGACAGTACCCTTAGGATTTTGAAACATGAAAATTTGGACCGATTTATGGAAATTTCTCCGTCTATGATAACAAATGACAGAAATATGGATTAGTTTACCTTATTCGAAATGAAATTCCCTACAAAATGCACATTATTAATTTCCAATAGCATGAAAAAAGTTTTTTTCAAAAATTGACAGTACCGGCCCTTAGGATTTTGAAACATGAAAATTTGGACCGATTTATGGAAATTTCTCCGTCTATGAACAAATGACAGAAATATGGATTAGTTTACGTTATTCGAAATGAAATTCCCTACAAAATGCACATTATGAATTTCCAATAGCATGAAAAAAGTTTTTTTCAAAAATTGACAGTACCGGCCCTTGCAATTTCATTTGGACAGATTTATGGAAATTTCTCCGTCTATGAACAAATGACAGAAATATGGATTAGTTTACCTTATTCGAAATGAAATTCCCTACAAAATGCACGTTATGAATTTCCAATAGCATGAAAAAAGTTTTTTTCAAAAATTGACAGTACCCTTAGGATTTTGAAACATGAAAATTTGGACCGATTTATGGAAATTTCTCCGTCTATGATAACAAATGACAGAAATATGGATTAGTTTACCTTATTCGAAATGAAATTCCCTACAAAATGCACATTATTAATTTCCAATAGCATGAAAAAAGTTTTTTTCAAAAATTGACAGTACCGGCCCTTAGGATTTTGAAACATGAAAATTTGGACCGATTTATGGAAATTTCTCCGTCTATGAACAAATGACAGAAATATGGATTAGTTTACGTTATTCGAAATGAAATTCCCTACAAAATGCACATTATGAATTTCCAATAGCATGAAAAAAGTTTTTTTCAAAAATTGACAGTACCGGCCCTTAGGATTTTGAAACATGAAAATTTGGACCGATTTATGGAAATTTCTCCGTCTATGAACAAATGACAGAAATATGGATTAGTTTACCTTATTCGAAATGAAATTCCCTACAAAATGCACATTATGAATTTCCAATAGCATGAAAAAAGTTTTTTTCAAAAATTGACAGTACCGGCCCTTGCAATTTCATTTGGACAGATTTATGGAAATTTCTCCGTCTATGAACAAATGACAGAAATATGGATTAGTTTACCTTATTCGAAATGAAATTCCCTACAAAATGCACGTTATGAATTTCCAATAGCATGAAAAAAGTTTTTTTCAAAAATTGACAGTACCCTTAGGATTTTGAAACATGAAAATTTGGACCGATTTATGGAAATTTCTCCGTCTATGATAACAAATGACAGAAATATGGATTAGTTTACCTTATTCGAAATGAAATTCCCTACAAAATGCACATTATTAATTTCCAATAGCATGAAAAAAGTTTTTTTCAAAAATTGACAGTACCGGCCCTTAGGATTTTGAAACATGAAAATTTGGACCGATTTATGGAAATTTCTCCGTCTATGAACAAATGACAGAAATATGGATTAGTTTACGTTATTCGAAATGAAATTCCCTACAAAATGCACATTATGAATTTCCAATAGCATGAAAAAAGTTTTTTTCAAAAATTGACAGTACCGGCCCTTAGGATTTTGAAACATGAAAATTTGGACCGATTTATGGAAATTTCTCCGTCTATGAACAAATGACAGAAATATGGATTAGTTTACCTTATTCGAAATGAAATTCCCTACAAAATGCACATTATGAATTTCCAATAGCATGAAAAATGTTTTTTTCAAAAATTGACAGTACCGGCCCTTGCAATTTCATTTGGACAGATTTATGGAAATTTCTCCGTCTATGAACAAATGCAGAAATATGGATTAGTTTACCTTATTCGAAATGAAATTCCCTACAAAATGCACATCATGAATTTCCAATAGCATGAAAAAAGTTTTTTTCAAAAATTGACAGTACCCTTAGGATTTTGAAACATGAAAATTTGGACCGATTTATGGAAATTTCTCCGTCTATGATAACAAATGACAGAAATATGGATTAGTTTACCTTATTCGAAATGAAATTCCCTACAAAATGCACGTTATGAATTTCCAATAGCATGAAAAAAGTTTTTTTCAAAAATTGACAGTACCCTTAGGATTTTGAAACATGAAAATTTGGACCGATTTATGGAAATTTCTCCGTCTATGATAACAAATGACAGAAATATGGATTAGTTTACCTTATTCGAAATGAAATTCCCTACAAAATGCACATTATTAATTTCCAATAGCATGAAAAAAGTTTTTTTCAAAAATTGACAGTACCGGCCCTTAGGATTTTGAAACATGAAAATTTGGACCGATTTATGGAAATTTCTCCGTCTATGAACAAATGACAGAAATATGGATTAGTTTACGTTATTCGAAATGAAATTCCCTACAAAATGCACATTATGAATTTCCAATAGCATGAAAAAAGTTTTTTTCAAAAATTGACAGTACCGGCCCTTAGGATTTTGAAACATGAAAATTTGGACCGATTTATGGAAATTTCTCCGTCTATGAACAAATGACAGAAATATGGATTAGTTTACGTTATTCGAAATGAAATTCCCTACAAAATGCACATTATGAATTTCCAATAGCATGAAAAAAGTTTTTTTCAAAAATTGACAGTACCGGCCCTTGCAATTTCATTTGGACAGATTTATGGAAATTTCTCCGTCTATGAACAAATGACAGAAATATGGATTAGTTTACCTTATTCGAAATGAAATTCCCTACAAAATGCACGTTATGAATTTCCAATAGCATGAAAAAAGTTTTTTTCAAAAATTGACAGTACCCTTAGGATTTTGAAACATGAAAATTTGGACCGATTTATGGAAATTTCTCCGTCTATGATAACAAATGACAGAAATATGGATTAGTTTACCTTATTCGAAATGAAATTCCCTACAAAATGCACATTATTAATTTCCAATAGCATGAAAAAAGTTTTTTTCAAAAATTGACAGTACCGGCCCTTAGGATTTTGAAACATGAAAATTTGGACCGATTTATGGAAATTTCTCCGTCTATGAACAAATGACAGAAATATGGATTAGTTTACGTTATTCGAAATGAAATTCCCTACAAAATGCACATTATGAATTTCCAATAGCATGAAAAAAGTTTTTTTCAAAAATTGACAGTACCGGCCCTTAGGATTTTGAAACATGAAAATTTGGACCGATTTATGGAAATTTCTCCGTCTATGAACAAATGACAGAAATATGGATTAGTTTACCTTATTCGAAATGAAATTCCCTACAAAATGCACATTATGAATTTCCAATAGCATGAAAAATGTTTTTTTCAAAAATTGACAGTACCGGCCCTTGCAATTTCATTTGGACAGATTTATGGAAATTTCTCCGTCTATGAACAAATGCAGAAATATGGATTAGTTTACCTTATTCGAAATGAAATTCCCTACAAAATGCACATCATGAATTTCCAATAGCATGAAAAAAGTTTTTTTCAAAAATTGACAGTACCCTTAGGATTTTGAAACATGAAAATTTGGACCGATTTATGGAAATTTCTCCGTCTATGATAACAAATGACAGAAATATGGATTAGTTTACCTTATTCGAAATGAAATTCCCTACAAAATGCACATTATGTATTTCCAATAGCATGAAAAAAGTTTTTTTCAAAAATTGACAGTACCGGCCGGCCCTTAGGATTTTGAAACATGAAAATTTGGACCGATTTATGGAAATTTCTCCGTCTATGAAGAAATGACAGAAATATGGATTAGTTTATCTTATTCGAAATGAAATTCCCTACAAAATGCACATTATTAATTTCCAATAGCATGAAAAAAGTTTTTTTCAAAAATTGACAGTACCGGCCCTTGCAATTTTATTTCGACAGATTTATGGAAATTTCTCCGTCTATGAAGAAATGACAGAAATATGGATTAGTTTACCTTATTCGAAATGAAATTCCCTACAAAATGCACATAATGAATTTCCAATACCATGAAAAAAGTTTTTTTCAAAAATTGACAGTACCGGCCCTTAGGATTTTGAAACATGAAAATTTGGACCGATTTATGGAAATTTCTCCATCTATGAACAAATGACAGAAATATGGATTAGTTTACCTTATTCGAAATGAAATTCCCTACAAAATGCACATAATGAATTTCCAATACCATGAAAAAAGTTTTTTTCAAAAATTGACAGTACCGGCCTTTGCAATTTCATTTGGACAGATTTATGGAAATTTCTCCGTCTATGAACAAATGAGAGAAATATGGATTAGTTTACCTTATTCGAAATGAAATTCCCTACAAAATGCACATTATGAATTTCCAATAGCATGAAAAATGTTTTTTTCAAAAATTGACAGTACCGGCCCTTGCAATTTTATTTGGACAGATTTATGGAAATTTCTCCGTCTATGAAGAAATGACAGAAATATGGATTAGTTTACCTTATTCGAAATGAAATTCCCTACAAAATGCACATAATGAATTTCCAATACCATGAAAAAAGTTTTTTTCAAAAATTGACAGTACCGGCCTTTGCAATTTCATTTGGACAGATTTATGGAAATTTCTCCGTCTATGAACAAATGAGAGAAATATGGATTAGTTTACCTTATTCGAAATGAAATTCCCTACAAAATGCACATTATGTATTTCCAATAGCATGAAAAAAGTTTTTTTCAAAAATTGACAGTACCGGCCGGCCCTTAGGATTTTGAAACATGAAAATTTGGACCGATGTATGGAAATTTCTCCGTCTATGAAGAAATGACAGAAATATGGATTAGTTTATCTTATTCGAAATGAAATTCCCTACAAAATGCACATTATTAATTTCCAATAGCATGAAAAAAGTTTTTTTCAAAAATTGACAGTACCGGCCCTTGCAATTTTATTTCGACAGATTTATGGAAATTTCTCCGTCTATGAAGAAATGACAGAAATATGGATTAGTTTACCTTATTCGAAATGAAATTCCCTACAAAATGCACATCATGAATTTCCAATAGCATGAAAAAAGTTTTATCAAAAATTGACAGTACCGGCCCTTGCAATTTTATTTCGACAGATTTATGGAAATTTCTCCGTCTATGAACAAATGACAGAAATATGGATTAGTTTACCTTATTCGAAATGAAATTCCCTACAAAATGCACATAATGAATTTCCAATACCATGAAAAAAGTTTTTTTCAAAAATTGACAGTACCGGCCCTTAGGATTTTGAAACATGAAAATTTGGAGCGATTTATGGAAATTTCTCCGTCTATGAACAAATGACAGAAATATGGATTAGTTTACCTTATTCGAAATGAAATTCCCTACAAAATGCACATCATGAATTTCTAATAGCATGAAAAAAGTTTTTTTCAAAAATTGACAGTACCGGCCCTTGCAATTTCATTTGGACAGATTTATGGAAATTTCTCCGTCTATGAACAAATGACAGAAATATGGATTAGTTTACCTTATTCGAAATGAAATTCCCTACAAAATGCACGTTATGAATTTCCAATAGCATGAAAAAAGTTTTTTTCAAAAATTGACAGTACCCTTAGGATTTTGAAACATGAAAATTTGGACCGATTTATGGAAATTTCTCCGTCTATGATAACAAATGACAGAAATATGGATTAGTTTACCTTATTCGAAATGAAATTCCCTACAAAATGCACATTATTAATTTCCAATAGCATGAAAAAAGTTTTTTTCAAAAATTGACAGTACCGGCCCTTAGGATTTTGAAACATGAAAATTTGGACAGATTTATGGAAATTTCTCCGTCTATGAACAAATGAGAGAAATATGGATTAGTTTACCTTATTCGAAATGAAATTCCCTACAAAATGCACATTATGAATTTCCAATAGCATGAAAAATGTTTTTTTCAAAAATTGACAGTACCGGCCCTTGCAATTTTATTTGGACAGATTTATGGAAATTTCTCCGTCTATGAAGAAATGACAGAAATATGGATTAGTTTACCTTATTCGAAATGAAATTCCCTACAAAATGCACATTATGTATTTCCAATAGCATGAAAAAAGTTTTTTTCAAAAATTGACAGTACCGGCCGGCCCTTAGGATTTTGAAACATGAAAATTTGGACCGATTTATGGAAATTTCTCCGTCTATGAAGAAATGACAGAAATATGGATTAGTTTATCTTATTCGAAATGAAATTCCCTACAAAATGCACATTATTAATTTCCAATAGCATGAAAAAAGTTTTTTTCAAAAATTGACAGTACCGGCCCTTGCAATTTTATTTCGATAGATTTATGGAAATTTCTCCGTCTATGAAGAAATGACAGAAATATGGATTAGTTTACCTTATTCGAAATGAAATTCCCTACAAAATGCACATCATGAATTTCCAATAGCATGAAAAAAGTTTTATCAAAAATTGACAGTACCGGCCCTTGCAATTTTATTTCGACAGATTTATGGAAATTTCTCCGTCTATGAACAAATGACAGAAATATGGATTAGTTTACCTTATTCGAAATGAAATTCCCTACAAAATGCACATCATGAATTTCCAATAGCATGAAAAAAGTTTTTTTCAAAAATTGACAGTCCCGGCCCTTAGGATTTTGAAACATGAAAATTTGGACCGATTTATGGAAATTTCTCCATCTATGAACAAATGACAGAAATATGGATTAGTTTACCTTATTCGAAATGAAATTCCCTACAAAATGCACATAATGAATTTCCAATACCATGAAAAAAGTTTTTTTCAAAAATTGACAGTACCGGCCCTTAGGATTTTGAAACAGGAAAATTTGGAGCGATTTATGGAAATTTCTCCGTCTATGAACAAATGACAGAAATATGGATTAGTTTACCTTATTCGAAATGAAATTCCCTACAAAATGCACATCATGAATTTCCAATAGCATGAAAAAAGTTTTTTTCAAAAATTGACAGTACCGGCCCTTGCAATTTCATTTGGACAGATTTATGGAAATTTCTCCGTCTATGAACAAATGACAGAAATATGGATTAGTTTACCTTATTCGAAATGAAATTCCCTACAAAATGCACGTTATGAATTTCCAATAGCATGAAAAAAGTTTTTTTCAAAAATTGACAGTACCCTTAGGATTTTGAAACATGAAAATTTGGACCGATTTATGGAAATTTCTCCGTCTATGATAACAAATGACAGAAATATGGATTAGTTTACCTTATTCGAAATGAAATTCCCTACAAAATGCACATTATTAATTTCCAATAGCATGAAAAAAGTTTTTTTCAAAAATTGACAGTACCGGCCCTTAGGATTTTGAAACATGAAAATTTGGACCGATTTATGGAAATTTCTCCGTCTATGAACAAATGACAGAAATATGGATTAGTTTACGTTATTCGAAATGAAATTCCCTACAAAATGCACATTATGAATTTCCAATAGCATGAAAAAAGTTTTTTTCAAAAATTGACAGTACCGGCCCTTAGGATTTTGAAACATGAAAATTTGGACCGATTTATGGAAATTTCTCCGTCTATGAACAAATGACAGAAATATGGATTAGTTTACCTTATTCGAAATGAAATTCCCTACAAAATGCACATTATGAATTTCCAATAGCATGAAAAATGTTTTTTTCAAAAATTGACAGTACCGGCCCTTGCAATTTCATTTGGACAGATTTATGGAAATTTCTCCGTCTATGAACAAATGCAGAAATATGGATTAGTTTACCTTATTCGAAATGAAATTCCCTACAAAATGCACATTATGAATTTCCAATAGCATGAAAAAAGTTTTTTTCAAAAATTGACAGTACCCTTAGGATTTTGAAACATGAAAATTTGGACCGATTTATGGAAATTTCTCCGTCTATGATAACAAATGACAGAAATATGGATTAGTTTACCTTATTCGAAATGAAATTCCCTACAAAATGCACATTATGAATTTCCAATAGCATGAAAAAAGTTTTTTTCAAAAATTGACAGTACCGGCCCTTAGGATTTTGAAACATGAAAATTTGGACCGATTTATGGAAATTTCTCCGTCTATGATAACAAATGACAGAAATATGGATTAGTTTACCTTATTCGAAATGAAATTCCCTACAAAATGCACATCATGAATTGCCAATAGCATGAAAAAAGTTTTTTTCAAAAATTGACAGTACCGGCCCTTAGGATTTTGAAACATGAAAATTTGGACCGATTTATGGAAATTTCTCCATCTATGAACAAATGACAGAAATATGGATTAGTTTACCTTATTCGAAATGAAATTCCCTACAAAATGCACATAATGAATTTCCAAGACCATGAAAAAAGTTTTTTTCAAAAATTGACAGTACCGGCCCTTAGGATTTTCAAACATGAAAATTTGGACCGATTTATGGAAATTTCTCCATCTATGAACAAATGACAGAAATATGGATTAGTTTACCTTATTCGAAATGAAATTCCCTACAAAATGCACATAATGAATTTCCAAGACCATGAAAAAAGTTTTTTTCAAAAATTGACAGTACCGGCCCTTAGGATTTTCAAACATGAAAATTTGGACCGATTTATGGAAATTTCTCCGTCTATGAACAAATGACAGAAATATGGATTAGTTTACCTTATTCGAAATGAAATTCCCTACAAAATGCACATTATGAATTTCCAATAGCATGAAAAAAGTTTTTTTCAAAAATTGACAGTACCGGCCCTTGCAATTTTATTTGGACAGATTTATGGATATTTCTCCGTCTATGAAGAAATGACAGAAATATGGATTAGTTTACCTTATTCGAAATGAAATTTCCTACAAAATGCACATTATGAATTTCCAATAGCATGAAAAAAGTGTTTTTCAAAAATTGACAGTACCCTTAGGATTTTGAAACATGAAAATTTGGACCGATTTATGGAAATTTCTCCGTCTATGATAACAAATGACAGAAATATGGATTAGTTTACCTTATTCGAAATGAAATTCCCTACAAAATGCACATCATGAATTTCCAATAGCATGAAAAAAGTTTTATCAAAAATTGACAGTACCGGCCCTTGCAATTTTATTTGGACAGATTTATGGAAATTTCTCCGTCTATCAACAAATGACAGAAATATGGATTAGTTTACCTTATTCGAAATGAAATTCCCTACAAAATGCACATTATGAATTTCCAATAGCATGAAAAAAGTTTTTTTCAAAAATTGACAGTACCGGCCCTTAGGATTTTGAAACAGGAAAATTTGGACCGATTTATGGAAATTTCTCCATCTATGAACAAATGACAGAAATATGGATTAGTTTACCTTATTCGAAATGAAATTCCCTACAAAATGCACATAATGAATTTCCAATACCATGAAAAAAGTTTTTTTCAAAAATTGACAGTACCGGCCCTTAGGATTTTGAAACATGAAAATTTGGACCGATTTATGGAAATTTCTCCATCTATGAACAAATGACAGAAATATGGATTAGTTTACCTTATTCGAAATGAAATTCCCTACAAAATGCACATTATGAATTTCCAATAGCATGAAAAATGTTTTTTTCAAAAATTGACAGTACCGGCCCTTGCAATTTCATTTGGACAGATTTATGGAAATTTCTCCGTCTATGAAGAAATGACAGAAATATGGATTAGTTTACCTTATTCGAAATGAAATTCCCTACAAAATGCACATAATGAATTTCCAATAGCATGAAAAAAGTTTTTTTCAAAAATTGACAGTACCGGCCCTTAGGATTTTGAAACATGAAAATTTGGACAGATTTATGGAAATTTCTCCGTCTATGAACAAATGACAGAAATATGGATTAGTTTACCTTATTCGAAATGAAATTCCCTACAAAATGCACATTATGAATTTCCAATAGCATGAAAAAAGTTTTTTTCAAAAATTGACAGTACCGGCCCTTGCAATTTTATTTCGACAGATTTATGGAAATTTCTCCGTCTATGAAGAAATGACAGAAATATGGATTAGTTTACCTTATTCGAAATGAAATTTCCTACAAAATGCACATTATTAATTTCCAATAGCATGAAAAAAGTCTTTTTCAAAAATTGACAGTACCGGCCCTTGCAATTTTATTTCGACAGATTTATGGAAATTTCTCCGTCTATGAACAAATGACAGAAATATGGATTAGTTTACCTTATTCGAAATGAAATTCCCTACAAAATGCACATTATGAATTTCCAATAGCATGAAAAAAGTTTTTTTCAAAAATTGACAGTACCCTTAGGATTTTGAAACATGAAAATTTGGACCGATTTATGGAAATTTCTCCGTCTATGATAACAAATGACAGAAATATGGATTAGTTTATCTTATTCGAAATGAAATTCCCTACAAAATGCACATTATTAATTTCCAATAGCATGAAAAAAGTTTTTTTCAAAAATTGACAGTACCGGCCCTTGCAATTTTATTTCGACAGATTTATGGAAATTTCTCCGTCTATGAAGAAATGACAGAAATATGGATTAGTTTACCTTATTCGAAATGAAATTCCCTACAAAATGCACATTATGAATTCCCAATAGCATGAAAAATGTTTTTTTCAAAAATTGACAGTACAGGGCCCTTGCAATTTTATTTCGACAGATTTATGGAAATTTCTCCGTCTATGAAGAAATGACAGAAATATGGATTAGTTTACCTTATTCGAAATGAAATTTCCTACAAAATGCACATTATTAATTTCCAATAGCATGAAAAAAGTTTTTTTCAAAAATTGACAGTACCAGCCCTTGCAATTTTATTTCGACAGATTTATGGAAATTTCTCCGTCTATGAACAAATAACAGAAATATGGATTAGTTTACCTTATTCGAAATGAAATTCCCTACAAAATGCACATCATGAATTTCCAATAGCATGAAAAAAGTTTTTTTCAAAAATTGACAGTACCGGCCCTTGCAATTTTATTTCGACAGATTTATGGAAATTTCTCCGTCTATGAACAAATGACAGAAATATGGATTAGTTTACCTTATTCGAAATGAAATTCCCTACAAAATGCACATTATGAATTTCCAATAGCATGAAAAAAGTTTTTTTCAAAAATTGACAGTACCGGCCCTTAGGATTTTGAAACATGAAAATTTGGACCGATTTATGGAAATTTCTCCGTCTATGATAACAAATGACAGAAATATGGATTAGTTTACCTTATTCGAAATGAAATTCCCTACAAAATGCACATTATGAATTTCCAATAGCATGAAAAAAGTTTTTTTCAAAAATTGACAGTACCCGCCCTTGCAATTTTATTTCGACAGATTTATGGAAATTTCTCCGTCTATGAAGAAATGGCAGAAATATGGATTAGTTTACCTTATTCGAAATGAAATTCCCTACAAAATGCACATTATGAATTTCCAATAGCATGAAAAAAGTTTTTTTCAAAAATTGACAGTACCGGCCCTTAGGATTTTGAAACATGAAAATTTGGACCGATTTATGGAAATTTCTCCGTCTATGAACAAATGACAGAAATATGGATTAGTTTACGTTATTCGAAATGAAATTCCCTACAAAATGCACATTATGAATTTCCAATAGCATGAAAAAAGTTTTTTTCAAAAATTGACAGTACCGGCCCTTAGGATTTTGAAACATGAAAATTTGGACCGATTTATGGAAATTTCTCCGTCTATGAACAAATGACAGAAATATGGATTAGTTTACCTTATTCGAAATGAAATTCCCTACAAAATGCACATTATGAATTTCCAATAGCATGAAAAAAGTTTTTTTCAAAAATTGACAGTACCGGCCCTTGCAATTTTATTTCGACAGATTTATGGAAATTTCTCCGTCTATGAACAAATGACAGAAATATGGATTAGTTTACCTTATTCGAAATGAAATTCCCTACAAAATGCACATCATGAATTTCCAATAGCATGAAAAAAGTTTTTTTCAAAAATTGACAGTACCGGCCCTTGCAATTTTATTTGGACAGATTTATGGAAATTTCTCCGTCTATGAAGAAATG
The DNA here is from genome assembly GCF_987345545.1 of Pholcus phalangioides. NCBI lineage: Eukaryota > Metazoa > Arthropoda > Arachnida > Araneae > Pholcidae > Pholcus > Pholcus phalangioides. Next base: position 12,047,923 of record NW_028301613.1, read on the forward strand.
ACAGAAATATGGATTAGTTTACCTTATTCGAAATGAAATTTCCTACAAAATGCACATTATTAATTTCCAATAGCATGAAAAAAGTTTTTTTCAAAAATTGACAGTACCCTTAGGATTTTGAAACATGAAAATTTGGACCGATTTATGGAAATTTCTCCGTCTATGATAACAAATGACAGAAATATGGATTAGTTTACCTTATTCGAAATGAAATTCCCTACAAAATGCACATTATGAATTTCCAATAGCATGAAAAAAGTTTTTTTCAAAAATTGACAGTACCCTTAGGATTTTGAAACATGAAAATTTGGACCGATTTATGGAAATTTCTCCGTCTATGATAACAACTGACAGAAATATGGATTAGTTTACCTTATTCGAAATGAAATTCCCTACAAAATGCACATCATGAATTTCCAATATCATGAAAAAAGTTTTATCAAAAATTGACAGTGCCGGCCCTTGCAATTTTATTTCGACAGATTTATGGAAATTTCTCCGTCTATGAACAAATGACAGAAATATGGATTAGTTTACCTTATTCGAAATGAAATTCCCTACAAAATGCACATCATGAATTTCCAATAGCATGAAAAAAGTTTTTTTCAAAAATTGACAGTACCGGCCCTTGCAATTTTATTTGGACAGATTTATGGAAATTTCTCCGTCTATCAACAAATGACAGAAATATGGATTAGTTTACCTTATTCGAAATGAAATTCCCTACAAAATGCACATTATGAATTTCCAATAGCATGAAAAAAGTTTTTTTCAAAAATTGACAGTACCGGCCCTTAGGATTTTGAAACAGGAAAATTTGGACCGATTTATGGAAATTTCTCCATCTATGAACAAATGACAGAAATATGGATTAGTTTACCTTATTCGAAATGAAATTCCCTACAAAATGCACATAATGAATTTCCAATACCATGAAAAAAGTTTTTTTCAAAAATTGACAGTACCGGCCCTTAGGATTTTGAAACATGAAAATTTGGACCGATTTATGGAAATTTCTCCATCTATGAACAAATGACAGAAATATGGATTAGTTTACCTTATTCGAAATGAAATTCCCTACAAAATGCACATTATGAATTTCCAATAGCATGAAAAATGTTTTTTTTCAAAAATTGACAGTACCGGCCCTTGCAATTTCATTTGGACAGATTTATGGAAATTTCTCCGTCTATGAACAAATGACAGAAATATGGATTAGTTTACCTTATACGAAATGAAATTCCCTACAAAATGCACATAATGAATTTCCAATACCATGAAAAAAGTTTTTTTCAAAAATTGACAGTACCGGCGCTTAGGATTTTGAAACATGAAAATTTGGACCGATTTATGGAAATTTCTCCGTCTATGATAACAAATGACAGAAATATGGATTAGTTTACCTTATTCGAAATGAAATTCCCTACAAAATGCACATCATGAATTTCCAATAGCATGAAAAAAGTTTTATCAAAAATTGACAGTACCGGCCCTTGCAATTTTATTTCGACAGATTTATGGAAATTTCTCCGTCTATGAACAAATGACAGAAATATGGATTAGTTTACCTTATTCGAAATGAAATTCCCTACAAAATGCACATCATGAATTTCCAATAGCATGAAAAAAGTTTTTTTCAAAAATTGACAGTCCCGGCCCTTAGGATTTTGAAACATGAAAATTTGGACCGATTTATGGAAATTTCTCCATCTATGAACAAATGACAGAAATATGGATTAGTTTACCTTATTCGAAATGAAATTCCCTACAAAATGCACATAATGAATTTCCAATACCATGAAAAAAGTTTTTTTCAAAAATTGACAGTACCGGCCCTCAAGATTTTGAAACATGAAAATTTGGACCGATTTATGGAAATTTCTCCATCTATGAACAAATGACAGAAATATGGATTAGTTTACCTTATTCGAAATGAAATTCCCTACAAAATGCACATAATGAATTTCCAATACCATGAAAAAAGTTTTTTTCAAAAATAGACAGTACCGGCCCTTGCAATTTCATTTGGACAGATTTATGGAAATTTCTCCGTCTATGAACAAATGACAGAAATATGGATTAGTTTACCTTATTCGAAATGAAATTTCCTACAAAATGCACATTATTAATTTCCAATAGCATGAAAAAAGTTTTTTTCAAAAATTGACAGTACAGCAGGCCCTTGCAATTTTATTTCGACAGATTTATGGAAATTTCTCCGTCTATGAAGAAATGACAGAAATATGGATTAGTTTACCTTATTCGAAATGAAATTCCCTACAAAATGCACATTATGAATTTCCAATAGCATGAAAAAAGTTTTTTTCAAAAATTGACAGTACCGGCCCTTAGGATTTTGAAACAGGAAAATTTGGACCGATTTATGGAAATTTCTCCATCTATGAACAAATGACAGAAATATGGATTAGTTTACCTTATTCGAAATGAAATTCCCTACAAAATGCACATAATGAATTTCCAATACCATGAAAAAAGTTTTTTTCAAAAATTGACAGTACCGGCCCTTAGGATTTTGAAACATGAAAATTTGGACCGATTTATGGAAATTTCTCCATCTATGAACAAATGACAGAAATATGGATTAGTTTACCTTATTCGAAATGAAATTCCCTACAAAATGCACATTATGAATTTCCAATAGCATGAAAAATGTTTTTTTTCAAAAATTGACAGTACCGGCCCTTGCAATTTCATTTGGACAGATTTATGGAAATTTCTCCGTCTATGAACAAATGACAGAAATATGGATTAGTTTACCTTATACGAAATGAAATTCCCTACAAAATGCACATTATGAATTTCCAATAGCATGAAAAAAGTTTTTTTCAAAAATTGACAGTACCCTTAGGATTTTGAAACATGAAAATTTGGACCGATTTATGGAAATTTCTCCGTCTATGATAACAACTGACAGAAATATGGATTAGTTTACCTTATTCGAAATGAAATTCCCTACAAAATGCACATCATGAATTTCCAATATCATGAAAAAAGTTTTATCAAAAATTGACAGTGCCGGCCCTTGCAATTTTATTTCGACAGATTTATGGAAATTTCTCCGTCTATGAACAAATGACAGAAATATGGATTAGTTTACCTTATTCGAAATGAAATTCCCTACAAAATGCACATCATGAATTTCCAATAGCATGAAAAAAGTTTTTTTCAAAAATTGACAGTACCGGCCCTTGCAATTTTATTTGGACAGATTTATGGAAATTTCTCCGTCTATCAACAAATGACAGAAATATGGATTAGTTTACCTTATTCGAAATGAAATTCCCTACAAAATGCACATTATGAATTTCCAATAGCATGAAAAAAGTTTTTTTCAAAAATTGACAGTACCGGCCCTTAGGATTTTGAAACAGGAAAATTTGGACCGATTTATGGAAATTTCTCCATCTATGAACAAATGACAGAAATATGGATTAGTTTACCTTATTCGAAATGAAATTCCCTACAAAATGCACATAATGAATTTCCAATACCATGAAAAAAGTTTTTTTCAAAAATTGACAGTACCGGCCCTTAGGATTTTGAAACATGAAAATTTGGACCGATTTATGGAAATTTCTCCATCTATGAACAAATGACAGAAATATGGATTAGTTTACCTTATTCGAAATGAAATTCCCTACAAAATGCACATTATGAATTTCCAATAGCATGAAAAATGTTTTTTTTCAAAAATTGACAGTACCGGCCCTTGCAATTTCATTTGGACAGATTTATGGAAATTTCTCCGTCTATGAACAAATGACAGAAATATGGATTAGTTTACCTTATACGAAATGAAATTCCCTACAAAATGCACATAATGAATTTCCAATACCATGAAAAAAGTTTTTTTCAAAAATTGACAGTACCGGCGCTTAGGATTTTGAAACATGAAAATTTGGACCGATTTATGGAAATTTCTCCGTCTATGATAACAAATGACAGAAATATGGATTAGTTTACCTTATTCGAAATGAAATTCCCTACAAAATGCACATCATGAATTTCCAATAGCATGAAAAAAGTTTTATCAAAAATTGACAGTACCGGCCCTTGCAATTTTATTTCGACAGATTTATGGAAATTTCTCCGTCTATGAACAAATGACAGAAATATGGATTAGTTTACCTTATTCGAAATGAAATTCCCTACAAAATGCACATCATGAATTTCCAATAGCATGAAAAAAGTTTTTTTCAAAAATTGACAGTCCCGGCCCTTAGGATTTTGAAACATGAAAATTTGGACCGATTTATGGAAATTTCTCCATCTATGAACAAATGACAGAAATATGGATTAGTTTACCTTATTCGAAATGAAATTCCCTACAAAATGCACATAATGAATTTCCAATACCATGAAAAAAGTTTTTTTCAAAAATTGACAGTACCGGCCCTCAAGATTTTGAAACATGAAAATTTGGACCGATTTATGGAAATTTCTCCATCTATGAACAAATGACAGAAATATGGATTAGTTTACCTTATTCGAAATGAAATTCCCTACAAAATGCACATAATGAATTTCCAATACCATGAAAAAAGTTTTTTTCAAAAATAGACAGTACCGGCCCTTGCAATTTCATTTGGACAGATTTATGGAAATTTCTCCGTCTATGAACAAATGACAGAAATATGGATTAGTTTACCTTATTCGAAATGAAATTTCCTACAAAATGCACATTATTAATTTCCAATAGCATGAAAAAAGTTTTTTTCAAAAATTGACAGTACAGCAGGCCCTTGCAATTTTATTTCGACAGATTTATGGAAATTTCTCCGTCTATGAAGAAATGACAGAAATATGGATTAGTTTACCTTATTCGAAATGAAATTCCCTACAAAATGCACATTATGAATTTCCAATAGCATGAAAAAAGTTTTTTTCAAAAATTGACAGTACCGGCCCTTAGGATTTTGAAACAGGAAAATTTGGACCGATTTATGGAAATTTCTCCATCTATGAACAAATGACAGAAATATGGATTAGTTTACCTTATTCGAAATGAAATTCCCTACAAAATGCACATAATGAATTTCCAATACCATGAAAAAAGTTTTTTTCAAAAATTGACAGTACCGGCCCTTAGGATTTTGAAACATGAAAATTTGGACCGATTTATGGAAATTTCTCCATCTATGAACAAATGACAGAAATATGGATTAGTTTACCTTATTCGAAATGAAATTCCCTACAAAATGCACATTATGAATTTCCAATAGCATGAAAAATGTTTTTTTTCAAAAATTGACAGTACCGGCCCTTGCAATTTCATTTGGACAGATTTATGGAAATTTCTCCGTCTATGAACAAATGACAGAAATATGGATTAGTTTACCTTATACGAAATGAAATTCCCTACAAAATGCACATAATGAATTTCCAATAGCATGAAAAAAGTTTTTTTCAAAAATTGACAGTCCCGGCCCTTAGGATTTTGAAACATGAAAATTTGGACCGATTTATGGAAATTTCTCCATCTATGAACAAATGACAGAAATATGGATTAGTTTACCTTATTCGAAATGAAATTCCCTACAAAATGCACATAATGAATTTCCAATACCATGAAAAAAGTTTTTTTCAAAAATTGACAGTACCGGCCCTCAAGATTTTGAAACATGAAAATTTGGACCGATTTATGGAAATTTCTCCATCTATGAACAAATGACAGAAATATGGATTAGTTTACCTTATTCGAAATGAAATTCCCTACAAAATGCACATAATGAATTTCCAATACCATGAAAAAAGTTTTTTTCAAAAATAGACAGTACCGGCCCTTGCAATTTCATTTGGACAGATTTATGGAAATTTCTCCGTCTATGAACAAATGACAGAAATATGGATTAGTTTACCTTATTCGAAATGAAATTTCCTACAAAATGCACATTATTAATTTCCAATAGCATGAAAAAAGTTTTTTTCAAAAATTGACAGTACAGCAGGCCCTTGCAATTTCATTTGGACAGATTTATGGAAATTTCTCCGTCTATGAACAAATGACAGAAATATGGATTAGTTTACCTTATACGAAATGAAATTCCCTACAAAATGCACATAATGAATTTCCAATACCATGAAAAAAGTTTTTTTCAAAAATTGACAGTACCGGCGCTTAGGATTTTGAAACATGAAAATTTGGACCGATTTATGGAAATTTCTCCGTCTATGATAACAAATGACAGAAATATGGATTAGTTTACCTTATTCGAAATGAAATTCCCTACAAAATGCACATCATGAATTTCCAATAGCATGAAAAAAGTTTTATCAAAAATTGACAGTACCGGCCCTTGCAATTTTATTTCGACAGATTTATGGAAATTTCTCCGTCTATGAACAAATGACAGAAATATGGATTAGTTTACCTTATTCGAAATGAAATTCCCTACAAAATGCACATCATGAATTTCCAATAGCATGAAAAAAGTTTTTTTCAAAAATTGACAGTCCCGGCCCTTAGGATTTTGAAACATGAAAATTTGGACCGATTTATGGAAATTTCTCCATCTATGAACAAATGACAGAAATATGGATTAGTTTACCTTATTCGAAATGAAATTCCCTACAAAATGCACATAATGAATTTCCAATACCATGAAAAAAGTTTTTTTCAAAAATTGACAGTACCGGCCCTCAAGATTTTGAAACATGAAAATTTGGACCGATTTATGGAAATTTCTCCATCTATGAACAAATGACAGAAATATGGATTAGTTTACCTTATTCGAAATGAAATTCCCTACAAAATGCACATAATGAATTTCCAATACCATGAAAAAAGTTTTTTTCAAAAATAGACAGTACCGGCCCTTGCAATTTCATTTGGACAGATTTATGGAAATTTCTCCGTCTATGAACAAATGACAGAAATATGGATTAGTTTACCTTATTCGAAATGAAATTTCCTACAAAATGCACATTATTAATTTCCAATAGCATGAAAAAAGTTTTTTTCAAAAATTGACAGTACAGCAGGCCCTTGCAATTTTATTTCGACAGATTTATGGAAATTTCTCCGTCTATGAAGAAATGACAGAAATATGGATTAGTTTACCTTATTCGAAATGAAATTCCCTACAAAATGCACATTATGAATTTCCAATAGCATGAAAAAAGTTTTTTTCAAAAATTGACAGTACCGGCCCTTAGGATTTTGAAACATGAAAATTTGGACCGATTTATGGAAATTTCTCCGTCTATGAACAAATGACAGAAATATGGATTAGTTTACCTTATTCGAAATGAAATTCCCTACAAAATGCACATCATGAATTTCCAATAGCATGAAAAAAGTTTTTTTCAAAAATTGACAGTACCGGCCCTTGCAATTTTATTTGGACAGATTTATGGAAATTTCTCCGTCTATGAAGAAATGACAGAAATATGGATTAGTTTACCTTATTCGAAATGAAATTTCCTACAAAATGCACATTATTAATTTCCAATAGCATGAAAAAAGTTTTTTTCAAAAATTGACAGTACCCTTAGGATTTTGAAACATGAAAATTTGGACCGATTTATGGAAATTTCTCCGTCTATGATAACAAATGACAGAAATATGGATTAGTTTACCTTATTCGAAATGAAATTCCCTACAAAATGCACATTATGAATTTCCAATAGCATGAAAAAAGTTTTTTTCAAAAATTGACAGTACCGGCCCTTAGGATTTTGAAACATGAAAATTTGGACCGATTTATGGAAATTTCTCCGTCTATGATAACAAATGACAGAAATATGGATTAGTTTACCTTATTCGAAATGAAATTCCCTACAAAATGCACATCATGAATTTCCAATATCATGAAAAAAGTTTTATCAAAAATTGACAGTACCGGCCCTTGCAATTTTATTTCGACAGATTTATGGAAATTTCTCCGTCTATGAACAAATGACAGAAATATGGATTAGTTTACCTTATTCGAAATGAAATTCCCTACAAAATGCACATCATGAATTTCCAATAGCATGAAAAAAGTTTTTTTCAAAAATTGACAGTACCGGCCCTTGCAATTTTATTTGGACAGATTTATGGAAATTTCTCCGTCTATCAACAAATGCCAGAAATATGGATTAGTTTACCTTATTCGAAATGAAATTCCCTACAAAATGCACATTATGAATTTCCAATAGCATGAAAAAAGTTTTTTTCAAAAATTGACAGTACCGGCCCTTAGGATTTTGAAACAGGAAAATTTGGACCGATTTATGGAAATTTCTCCATCTATGAACAAATGACAGAAATATGGATTAGTTTACCTTATTCGAAATGAAATTCCCTACAAAATGCACATAATGAATTTCCAATACCATGAAAAAAGTTTTTTTCAAAAATTGACAGTACCGGCCCTTAGGATTTTGAAACATGAAAATTTGGACCGATTTATGGAAATTTCTCCATCTATGAACAAATGACAGAAATATGGATTAGTTTACCTTATTCGAAATGAAATTCCCTACAAAATGCACATTATGAATTTCCAATAGCATGAAAAATGTTTTTTTCAAAAATTGACAGTACCGGCCCTTGCAATTTCATTTGGACAGATTTATGGAAATTTCTCCGTCTATGAACAAATGACAGAAATATGGATTAGTTTACCTTATACGAAATGAAATTCCCTACAAAATGCACATAATGAATTTCCAATACCATGAAAAAAGTTTTTTTCAAAAATTGACAGTACCGGCCCTTAGGATTTTGAAACATGAAAATTTGGACCGATTTATGGAAATTTCTCCGTCTATGATAACAAATGACAGAAATATGGATTAGTTTACCTTATTCGAAATGAAATTCCCTACAAAATGCACATCATGAATTTCCAATAGCATGAAAAAAGTTTTATCAAAAATTGACAGTACCGGCCCTTGCAATTTTATTTCGACAGATTTATGGAAATTTCTCCGTCTATGAACAAATGACAGAAATATGGATTAGTTTACCTTATTCGAAATGAAATTCCCTACAAAATGCACATCATGAATTTCCAATAGCATGAAAAAAGTTTTTTTCAAAAATTGACAGTACCGGCCCTCAGGATTTTGAAACATGAAAATTTGGACCGATTTATGGAAATTTCTCCATCTATGAACAAATGACAGAAATATGGATTAGTTTACCTTATTCGAAATGAAATTCCCTACAAAATGCACATAATGAATTTCCAATACCATGAAAAAAGTTTTTTTCAAAAATTGACAGTACCGGCCCTCAGGATTTTGAAACATGAAAATTTGGACCGATTTATGGAAATTTCTCCATCTATGAACAAATGACAGAAATATGGATTAGTTTACCTTATTCGAAATGAAATTCCCTACAAAATGCACATAATGAATTTCCAATACCATGAAAAAAGTTTTTTTCAAAAATAGACAGTACCGGCCCTTGCAATTTCATTTGGACAGATTTATGGAAATTTCTCCGTCTATGAACAAATGACAGAAATATGGATTAGTTTACCTTATTCGAAATGAAATTTCCTACAAAATGCACATTATTAATTTCCAATAGCATGAAAAAAGTTTTTTTCAAAAATTGACAGTACAGCAGGCCCTTGCAATTTTATTTCGACAGATTTATGGAAATTTCTCCGTCTATGAAGAAATGACAGAAATATGGATTAGTTTACCTTATTCGAAATGAAATTCCCTACAAAATGCACATTATGAATTTCCAATAGCATGAAAAAAGTTTTTTTCAAAAATTGACAGTACAGCAGGCCCTTGCAATTTTATTTCGACAGATTTATGGAAATTTCTCCGTCTATGAAGAAATGACAGAAATATGGATTAGTTTACCTTATTCGAAATGAAATTCCCTACAAAATGCACATTATGAATTTCCAATAGCATGAAAAAAGTTTTTTTCAAAAATTGACAGTACCGGCCCTTAGGATTTTGAAACATGAAAATTTGGACCGATTTATGGAAATTTCTCCGTCTATGAACAAATGACAGAAATATGGATTAGTTTACCTTATTCGAAATGAAATTCCCTACAAAATGCACATCATGAATTTCCAATAGCATGAAAAAAGTTTTTTTCAAAAATTGACAGTACCGGCCCTTGCAATTTTATTTGGACAGATTTATGGAAATTTCTCCGTCTATGAAGAAATGACAGAAATATGGATTAGTTTACCTTATTCGAAATGAAATTTCCTACAAAATGCACATTATTAATTTCCAATAGCATGAAAAAAATTTTTTTCAAAAATTGACAGTACCCTTAGGATTTTGAAACATGAAAATTTGGACCGATTTATGGAAATTTCTCTGTCTATGATAACAAATGACAGAAATATGGATTAGTTTACCTTATTCGAAATGAAATTCCCTACAAAATGCACATTATGAATTTCCAATAGCATGAAAAAAGTTTTTTTCAAAAATTGACAGTACCGGCCCTTAGGATTTTGAAACATGAAAATTTGGACCGATTTATGGAAATTTCTCCGTCTATGATAACAAATGACAGAAATATGGATTAGTTTACCTTATTCGAAATGAAATTCCCTACAAAATGCACATCATGAATTTCCAATATCATGAAAAAAGTTTTATCAAAAATTGACAGTACCGGCCCTTGCAATTTTATTTCGACAGATTTATGGAAATTTCTCCGTCTATGAACAAATGACAGAAATATGGATTAGTTTACCTTATTCGAAATGAAATTCCCTACAAAATGCACATCATGAATTTCCAATAGCATGAAAAAAGTTTTTTTCAAAAATTGACAGTACCGGCCCTTAGGATTTTGAAACAGGAAAATTTGGACCGATTTATGGAAATTTCTCCATCTATGAACAAATGACAGAAATATGGATTAGTTTACCTTATTCGAAATGAAATTCCCTACAAAATGCACATTATGAATTTCCAATAGCATGAAAAATGTTTTTTTCAAAAATTGACAGTACCGGCCCTTGCAATTTCATTTGGACAGATTTATGGAAATTTCTCCGTCTATGAACAAATGACAGAAATATGGATTAGTTTACCTTATACGAAATGAAATTCCCTACAAAATGCACATAATGAATTTCCAATACCATGAAAAAAGTTTTTTTCAAAAATTGACAGTACCGGCCCTTAGGATTTTGAAACATGAAAATTTGGACCGATTTATGGAAATTTCTCCGTCTATGATAACAAATGACAGAAATATGGATTAGTTTACCTTATTCGAAATGAAATTCCCTACAAAATGCACATCATGAATTTCCAATAGCATGAAAAAAGTTTTATCAAAAATTGACAGTACCGGCCCTTGCAATTTTATTTCGACAGATTTATGGAAATTTCTCCGTCTATGAACAAATGACAGAAATATGGATTAGTTTACCTTATTCGAAATGAAATTCCCTACAAAATGCACATCATGAATTTCCAATAGCATGAAAAAAGTTTTTTTCAAAAATTGACAGTACCGGCCCTCAGGATTTTGAAACATGAAAATTTGGACCGATTTATGGAAATTTCTCCATCTATGAACAAATGACAGAAATATGGATTAGTTTACCTTATTCGAAATGAAATTCCCTACAAAATGCACATAATGAATTTCCAATACCATGAAAAAAGTTTTTTTCAAAAATTGACAGTACCGGCCCTCAGGATTTTGAAACATGAAAATTTGGACCGATTTATGGAAATTTCTCCATCTATGAACAAATGACAGAAATATGGATTAGTTTACCTTATTCGAAATGAAATTCCCTACAAAATGCACATAATGAATTTCCAATACCATGAAAAAAGTTTTTTTCAAAAATAGACAGTACCGGCCCTTGCAATTTCATTTGGACAGATTTATGGAAATTTCTCCGTCTATGAACAAATGACAGAAATATGGATTAGTTTACCTTATTCGAAATGAAATTTCCTACAAAATGCACATTATTAATTTCCAATAGCATGAAAAAAGTTTTTTTCAAAAATTGACAGTACAGCAGGCCCTTGCAATTTTATTTCGACAGATTTATGGAAATTTCTCCGTCTATGAAGAAATGACAGAAATATGGATTAGTTTACCTTATTCGAAATGAAATTCCCTACAAAATGCACATTATGAATTTCCAATAGCATGAAAAAAGTTTTTTTCAAAAATTGACAGTACCGGCCCTTAGGATTTTGAAACATTAAAATTTGGACCGATTTATGGAAATTTCTCCGTCTATGAACAAATGACAGAAATATGGATTAGTTTACCTTATTCGAAATGAAACTCCCTACAAAATGCACATAATGAATTTCCAATACCATGAAAAAAGTTTTTTTCAAAAATTGACAGTACCGGCCCTTGCAATTTCATTTGGACAGATTTATGGAAATTTCTCCGTCTATGAACAAATGAAAGAAATATGGATTAGTTTACCTTATTCGAAATGAAATTCCCTACAAAATGCACATCATGAATTTCCAATAGCATGAAAAAAGTTTTTTTCAAAAATTGACAGTACCGGCCCTTGCAATTTTATTTGGACAGATTTATGGAAATTTCTCCGTTTATGAAGAAATGACAGAAATATGGATTAGTTTACCTTATTCGAAATGAAATTCCCTACAAAATGCACATTATGAATTTCCAATAGCATGAAAAATGTTTTTTTCAAAAATTGACAGTACAGGGCCCTTGCAATTTTATTTCGACAGATTTATGGAAATTTCTCCGTCTATGAAGAAATGACAGAAATATGGATTAGTTTACCTTATTCGAAATGAAATTTCCTACAAAATGCACATTATTAATTTCCAATAGCATGAAAAAAGTTTTTTTCAAAAATTGACAGTACCAGCCCTTGCAATTTTATTTGGACAGATTTATGGAAATTTCTCCGTCTATCAACAAATGACAGAAATATGGATTAGTTTACCTTATTCGAAATAAAATTCCCTACAAAATGCACATCATGAATTTCCAATAGCATGAAAAAAGTTTTATCAAAAATTGACAGTACCGGCCCTTGCAATTTTATTTCGACAGATTTATGGAAATTTCTCCGTCTATGAACAAATAACAGAAATATGGATTAGTTTACCTTATTCGATATGAAATTCCCTACAAAATGCACATCATGAATTTCCAATAGCATGAAAAAAGTTTTTTTCAAAAATTCACAGTACCGGCCCTCAGGATTTTGAAACATGAAAATTTGGACCGATTTATGGAAATTTCTAAATCTATGAACAAATGACAGAAATATGGATTAGTTTACCTTATTCGAAATGAAATTCCCTACAAAATGCACATAATGAATTTCCAATACCATGAAAAAAGTTTTTTTCAAAAATTGACAGTACCGGCCCTCAGGATTTTGAAACATGAAAATTTGGACCGATTTATGGAAATTTCTCCATCTATGAACAAATGACAGAAATATGGATTAGTTTACCTTATTCGAAATGAAATTCCCTACAAAATGCACATAATGAATTTCCAATACCATGAAAAAAGTTTTTTTCAAAAATAGACAGTACCGGCCCTTGCAATTTCATTTGGACAGATTTATGGAAATTTCTCCGTCTATGAACAAATGACAGAAATATGGATTAGTTTACCTTATTCGAAATGAAATTTCCTACAAAATGCACATTATTAATTTCCAATAGCATGAAAAAAGTTTTTTTCAAAAATTGACAGTACAGCAGGCCCTTGCAATTTTATTTCGACAGATTTATGGAAATTTCTCCGTCTATGAAGAAATGACAGAAATATGGATTAGTTTACCTTATTCGAAATGAAATTCCCTACAAAATGCACATTATGAATTTCCAATAGCATGAAAAAAGTTTTTTTCAAAAATTGACAGTACAGCAGGCCCTTGCAATTTTATTTCGACAGATTTATGGAAATTTCTCCGTCTATGAAGAAATGACAGAAATATGGATTAGTTTACCTTATTCGAAATGAAATTCCCTACAAAATGCACATTATGAATTTCCAATAGCATGAAAAAAGTTTTTTTCAAAAATTGACAGTACCGGCCCTTAGGATTTTGAAACATGAAAATTTGGACCGATTTATGGAAATTTCTCCGTCTATGAACAAATGACAGAAATATGGATTAGTTTACCTTATTCGAAATGAAATTCCCTACAAAATGCACATTATGAATTTCCAATAGCATGAAAAAAGTTTTTTTCAAAAATTGACAGTACCGGCCCTTAGGATTTTGAAACATGAAAATTTGGACCGATTTATGGAAATTTCTCCGTCTATGAACAAATGACAGAAATATGGATTAGTTTACCTTATTCGAAATGAAATTCCCTACAAAATGCACATTATGAATTTCCAATAGCATGAAAAAAGTTTTTTTCAAAAATTGACAGTACCGGCCCTTAGGATTTTGAAACATGAAAATTTGGACCGATTTATGGAAATTTCTCCGTCTATGATAACAAATGACAGAAATATGGATTAGTTTACCTTATTCGAAATGAAATTCCCTACAAAATGCACATCATGAATTTCCAATATCATGAAAAAAGTTTTATCAAAAATTGACAGTACCGGCCGTTGCAATTTTATTTCGACAGATTTATGGAAATTTCTCCGTCTATGAACAAATGACAGAAATATGGATTAGTTTACCTTATTCGAAATGAAATTCCCTACAAAATGTACATCATGAATTTCCAATAGCATGAAAAAAGTTTTTTTCAAAAATTGACAGTACCGGCCCTTGCAATTTTATTTGGACAGATTTATGGAAATTTCTCCGTCTATCAACAAATGACAGAAATATGGATTAGTTTACCTTATTCGAAATGAAATTCCCTACAAAATGCACATTATGAATTTCCAATAGCATGAAAAAAGTTTTTTTCAAAAATTGACAGTACCGGCCCTTAGGATTTTGAAACAGGAAAATTTGGACCGATTTATGGAAATTTCTCCATCTATGAACAAATGACAGAAATATGGATTAGTTTACCTTATTCGAAATGAAATTCCCTACAAAATGCACATAATGAATTTCCAATACCATGAAAAAAGTTTTTTTCAAAAATTGACAGTACCGGCCCTTAGGATTTTGAAACATGAAAATTTGGACCGATTTATGGAAATTTCTCCATCTATGAACAAATGACAGAAATATGGATTAGTTTACCTTATTCGAAATGAAATTCCCTACAAAATGCACATTATGAATTTCCAATAGCATGAAAAATGTTTTTTTCAAAAATTGACAGTACCGGCCCTTGCAATTTCATTTGGACAGATTTATGGAAATTTCTCCGTCTATGAACAAATGACAGAAATATGGATTAGTTTACCTTATACGAAATGAAATTCCCTACAAAATGCACATAATGAATTTCCAATACCATGAAAAAAGTTTTTTTCAAAAATTGACAGTACCGGCCCTTAGGATTTTGAAACATGAAAATTTGGACCGATTTATGGAAATTTCTCCGTCTATGATAACAAATGACAGAAATATGGATTAGTTTACCTTATTCGAAATGAAATTCCCTACAAAATGCACATCATGAATTTCCAATAGCATGAAAAAAGTTTTATCAAAAATTGACAGTACCGGCCCTTGCAATTTTATTTCGACAGATTTATGGAAATTTCTCCGTCTATGAACAAATGACAGAAATATGGATTAGTTTACCTTATTCGAAATGAAATTCCCTACAAAATGCACATCATGAATTTCCAATAGCATGAAAAAAGTTTTTTTCAAAAATTGACAGTACCGGCCCTCAGGATTTTGAAACATGAAAATTTGGACCGATTTATGGAAATTTCTCCATCTATGAACAAATGACAGAAATATGGATTAGTTTACCTTATTCGAAATGAAATTCCCTACAAAATGCACATAATGAATTTCCAATACCATGAAAAAAGTTTTTTTCAAAAATTGACAGTACCGGCCCTCAGGATTTTGAAACATGAAAATTTGGACCGATTTATGGAAATTTCTCCATCTATGAACAAATGACAGAAATATGGATTAGTTTACCTTATTCGAAATGAAATTCCCTACAAAATGCACATAATGAATTTCCAATACCATGAAAAAAGTTTTTTTCAAAAATAGACAGTACCGGCCCTTGCAATTTCATTTGGACAGATTTATGGAAATTTCTCCATCTATGAACAAATGACAGAAATATGGATTAGTTTACCTTATTCGAAATGAAATTCCCTACAAAATGCACATAATGAATTTCCAATACCATGAAAAAAGTTTTTTTCAAAAATAGACAGTACCGGCCCTTGCAATTTCATTTGGACAGATTTATGGAAATTTCTCCGTCTATGAACAAATGACAGAAATATGGATTAGTTTACCTTATTCGAAATGAAATTTCCTACAAAATGCACATTATTAATTTCCAATAGCATGAAAAAAGTTTTTTTCAAAAATTGACAGTACAGCAGGCCCTTGCAATTTTATTTCGACAGATTTATGGAAATTTCTCAGTCTATGAAGAAATGACAGAAATATGGATTAGTTTACCTTATTCGAAATGAAATTCCCTACAAAATGCACATTATGAATTTCCAATAGCATGAAAAAAGTTTTTTTCAAAAATTGACAGTACCGGCCCTTAGGATTTTGAAACATGAAAATTTGGACCGATTTATGGAAATTTCTCCGTCTATGAACAAATGACAGAAATATGGATTAGTTTACCTTATTCGAAATGAAACTCCCTACAAAATGCACATAATGAATTTCCAATACCATGAAAAAAGTTTTTTTCAAAAATTGACAGTACCGGCCCTTGCAATTTCATTTGGACAGATTTATGGAAATTTCTCCGTCTATGAAGAAATGACAGAAATATGGATTAGTTTACCTTATTCGAAATGAAATTCCCTACAAAATGCACATTATGAATTCCCAATAGCATGAAAAAAGTTTTTTTCAAAAATTGAGAGTACCGGCCCTTAGGATTTTGAAACATGAAAATTTGGACCGATTTATGGAAATTTCTCCATCTATGAACAAATGACAGAAATATGGATTAGTTTACCTTATTCGAAATGAAATTCCCTACAAAATTCACATTATGAATTTCCAATAGCATGAAAAAAGTTTTTTTCAAAAATTGACAGTACAGGGCCCTTGCAATTTTATTTCGACAGATTTATGGAAATTTCTCCGTTTATGAAGAAATGACAGAAATATGGATTAGTTTACCTTATTCGAAATGAAATTCCCTACAAAATGCACATTATGAATTTCCAATAGCATGAAAAATGTTTTTTTCAAAAATTGACAGTACAGGGCCCTTGCAATTTTATTTCGACAGATTTATGGAAATTTCTCCGTCTATGAAGAAATGACAGAAATATGGATTAGTTTACCTTATTCGAAATGAAATTTCCTACAAAATGCACATTATTAATTTCCAATAGCATGAAAAAAGTTTTTTTCAAAAATTGACAGTACCAGCCCTTGCAATTTTATTTGGACAGATTTATGGAAATTTCTCCGTCTATCAACAAATGACAGAAATATGGATTAGTTTACCTTATTCGAAATAAAATTCCCTACAAAATGCACATCATGAATTTCAAATAGCATGAAAAAAGTTTTATCAAAAATTGACAGTACCGGCCCTTGCAATTTTATTTCGACAGATTTATGGAAATTTCTCCGTCTATGAACAAATAACAGAAATATGGATTAGTTTACCTTATTCGAAATGAAATTCCCTACAAAATGCACATCATGAATTTCCAATAGCATGAAAAAAGTTTTTTTCAAAAATTGACAGTACCGGCCCTTGCAATTTTATTTCGACAGATTTATGGAAATTTCTCCGTCTATGAACAAATGACAGAAATATGGATTAGTTTACCTTATTCGAAATGAAATTCCCTACAAAATGCACATCATGAATTTCCAATAGCATGAAAAAAGTTTTTTTCAAAAATTGACAGTACCGGCCCTTGCAATTTTATTTGGACAGATTTATGGAAATTTCTCCGTCTATCAACAAATGACAGAAATATGGATTAGTTTACCTTATTCGAAATGAAATTCCCTACAAAATGCACATTATGAATTTCCAATAGCATGAAAAAAGTTTTATCAAAAATTGACAGTACCGGCCCTTGCAATTTTATTTCGACAGATTTATGGAAATTTCTCCGTCTATGAACAAATGACAGAAATATGGATTAGTTTACCTTATTCGAAATGAAATTCCCTACAAAATGCACATCATGAATTTCCAATAGCATGAAAAAAGTTTTTTTCAAAAATTGACAGTACAGCAGGCCCTTGCAATTTTATTTCGACAGATTTATGGAAATTTCTCCGTCTATGAAGAAATGACAGAAATATGGATTAGTTTACCTTATTCGAAATGAAATTCCCTACAAAATGCACATTATGAATTTCCAATAGCATGAAAAAAGTTTTTTTCAAAAATTGACAGTACCGGCCCTTAGGATTTTGAAACATGAAAATTTGGACCGATTTATGGAAATTTCTCCGTCTATGAACAAATGACAGAAATATGGATTAGTTTACCTTATTCGAAATGAAACTCCCTACAAAATGCACATAATGAATTTCCAATACCATGAAAAAAGTTTTTTTCAAAAATTGACAGTACCGGCCCTTGCAATTTCATTTGGACAGATTTATGGAAATTTCTCCGTCTATGAAGAAATGACAGAAATATGGATTAGTTTACCTTATTCGAAATGAAATTCCCTACAAAATGCACATTATGAATTCCCAATAGCATGAAAAAAGTTTTTTTCAAAAATTGAGAGTACCGGCCCTTAGGATTTTGAAACATGAAAATTTGGACCGATTTATGGAAATTTCTCCATCTATGAACAAATGACAGAAATATGGATTAGTTTACCTTATTCGAAATGAAATTCCCTACAAAATTCACATTATGAATTTCCAATAGCATGAAAAAAGTTTTTTTCAAAAATTGACAGTACAGGGCCCTTGCAATTTTATTTCGACAGATTTATGGAAATTTCTCCGTTTATGAAGAAATGACAGAAATATGGATTAGTTTACCTTATTCGAAATGAAATTCCCTACAAAATGCACATTATGAATTTCCAATAGCATGAAAAATGTTTTTTTCAAAAATTGACAGTACAGGGCCCTTGCAATTTTATTTCGACAGATTTATGGAAATTTCTCCGTCTATGAAGAAATGACAGAAATATGGATTAGTTTACCTTATTCGAAATGAAATTTCCTACAAAATGCACATTATTAATTTCCAATAGCATGAAAAAAGTTTTTTTCAAAAATTGACAGTACCAGCCCTTGCAATTTTATTTGGACAGATTTATGGAAATTTCTCCGTCTATCAACAAATGACAGAAATATGGATTAGTTTACCTTATTCGAAATAAAATTCCCTACAAAATGCACATCATGAATTTCCAATAGCATGAAAAAAGTTTTATCAAAAATTGACAGTACCGGCCCTTGCAATTTTATTTCGACAGATTTATGGAAATTTCTCCGTCTATGAACAAATAACAGAAATATGGATTAGTTTACCTTATTCGAAATGAAATTCCCTACAAAATGCACATCATGAATTTCCAATAGCATGAAAAAAGTTTTTTTCAAAAATTGACAGTACCGGCCCTTGCAATTTTATTTCGACAGATTTATGGAAATTTCTCCGTCTATGAACAAATGACAGAAATATGGATTAGTTTACCTTATTCGAAATGAAATTCCCTACAAAATGCACATCATGAATTTCCAATAGCATGAAAAAAGTTTTTTTCAAAAATTGACAGTACCGGCCCTTGCAATTTTATTTGGACAGATTTATGGAAATTTCTCCGTCTATCAACAAATGACAGAAATATGGATTAGTTTACCTTATTCGAAATGAAATTCCCTACAAAATGCACATTATGAATTTCCAATAGCATGAAAAAAGTTTTATCAAAAATTGACAGTACCGGCCCTTGCAATTTTATTTCGACAGATTTATGGAAATTTCTCCGTCTATGAACAAATGACAGAAATATGGATTAGTTTACCTTATTCGAAATGAAATTCCCTACAAAATGCACATCATGAATTTCCAATAGCATGAAAAAAGTTTTTTTCAAAAATTGACAGTACCGGCCCTTGCAATTTTATTTGGACAGATTTATGGAAATTTCTCCATCTATCAACAAATGACAGAAATATGGATTAGTTTACCTTATTCGAAATGAAATTCCCTACAAAATGCACATTATGAATTTCCAATAGCATGAAAAAAGTTTTTTTCAAAAATTGACAGTACCGGCCCTTAGGATTTTGAAACATGAAAATTTGGACCGATTTATGGAAATTTCTCCGTCCATGAACAAATGACAGAAATATGGATTAGTTTACCTTATTCGAAATGAAATTCCCTACAAAATGCACATCATGAATTTCCAATAGCATGAAAAAAGTTTTTTTCAAAAATTGACAGTACCGGCCCTTGCAATTTTATTTGGACAGATTTATGGAAATTTCTCCGTCTATCAACAAATGACAGAAATATGGATTAGTTTACCTTATTCGAAATGAAATTCCCTACAAAATGCACATTATGAATTTCCAATAGCATGAAAAAAGTTTTTTTCAAAAATTGACAGTACCGGCCCTTAGGATTTTGAAACATGAAAATTTGGACCGATTTATGGAAATTTCTCCGTCTATGAACAAATGACAGAAATATGGATTAGTTTACCTTATTCGAAATGAAACTCCCTACAAAATGCACATAATGAATTTCCAATACCATGAAAAAAGTTTTTTTCAAAAATTGACAGTACCGGCCCTTGCAATTTCATTTGGACAGATTTATGGAAATTTCTCTGTCTATGAACAAATGACAGAAATATGGATTAGTTTACCTTATTCGAAATGAAATTCCCTACAAAATGCACATTATGAATTTCCAATAGCATGAAAAAAGTTTTTTTCAAAAATTGACAGTACCGGCCCTTGCAATTTTATTTCGACAGATTTATGGAAATTTCTCCATCTATGAACAAATGACAGAAATATGGATTAGTTTATCTTATTCGAAATGAAATTCCCTACAAAATGCACATCATGAATTTCCAATAGCATGAAAAAAGTTTTTTTCAAAAATTGACAGTCCCGGCCCTTAGGATTTTGAAACATGAAAATTTGGACCGATTTATGGAAATTTCTCCATCTATGAAAAAATGACAGAAATATGGATTAGTTTACCTTATTCGAAATGAAATTCCCTACAAAATGCACATTATGAATTTCCAATAGCATGAAAAATGTTTTTTTCAAAAATTGACAGTACCGGCCCTTGCAATTTCATTTGGACAGATTTATGGAAATTTCTCCGTCTATGAACAAATGACAGAAATATGGATTAGTTTACCTTATTCGAAATGAAATTCCCTACAAAATGCACATCATGAATTTCCAATAGCATGAAAAAAGTTTTTTTCAAAAATTGACAGTACCGGCCCTTGCAATTTCATTTGGACAGATTTATGGAAATTTCTCCGTCTATGAACAAATGACAGAAATATGGATTAGTTTACCTTATTCGAAATGAAATTCCCTACAAAATGCACGTTATGAATTTCCAATAGCATGAAAAAAGTTTTTTTCAAAAATTGGCAGTACCCTTAGGATTTTGAAACATGAAAATTTGGACCGATTTATGGAAATTTCTCCGTCTATGATAACAAATGACAGAAATATGGATTAGTTTACCTTATTCGAAATGAAATTCCCTACAAAATGCACATTATTAATTTCCAATAGCATGAAAAAAGTTTTTTTCAAAAATTGACAGTACCGGCCCTTGCAATTTCATTTGGACAGATTTATGGAAATTTCTCCGTCTATGAACAAATGACAGAAATATGGATTAGTTTACCTTATTCGAAATGAAATTCCCTACAAAATGCACATCATGAATTTCCAATAGCATGAAAAAAGTTTTTTTCAAAAATTGACAGTACCGGCCCTTGCAATTTCATTTGGACAGATTTATGGAAATTTCTCCGTCTATGAACAAATGACAGAAATATGGATTAGTTTACCTTATTCGAAATGAAATTCCCTACAAAATGCACGTTATGAATTTCCAATAGCATGAAAAAAGTTTTTTTCAAAAATTGACAGTACCCTTAGGATTTTGAAACATGAAAATTTGGACCGATTTATGGAAATTTCTCTGTCTATGAACAAATGACAGAAATATGGATTAGTTTACCTTATTCGAAATGAAATTCCCTACAAAATGCACATAATGAATTTCCAATACCATGAAAAAAGTTTTTTTCAAAAATTGACAGTACCGGCCCTTGCAATTTCATTTGGACAGATTTATGGAAATTTCTCCGTCTATGAACAAATGACAGAAATATGGATTAGTTTACCTTATTCGAAATGAAATTCCCTACAAAATGCACGTTATGAATTTCCAATAGCATGAAAAAAGTTTTTTTCAAAAATTGGCAGTACCCTTAGGATTTTGAAACATGAAAATTTGGACCGATTTATGGAAATTTCTCCGTCTATGATAACAAATGACAGAAATATGGATTAGTTTACCTTATTCGAAATGAAATTCCCTACAAAATGCACATTATTAATTTCCAATAGCATGAAAAAAGTTTTTTTCAAAAATTGACAGTACCGGCCCTTAGGATTTTGAAACATGAAAATTTGGACCGATTTATGGAAATTTCTCCGTCTATGAACAAATGACAGAAATATGGATTAGTTTACGTTATTCGAAATGAAATTCCCTACAAAATGCACATTATGAATTTCCAATAGCATGAAAAAAGTTTTTTTCAAAAATTGACAGTACCGGCCCTTAGGATTTTGAAACATGAAAATTTGGACCGATTTATGGAAATTTCTCCGTCTATGAACAAATGACAGAAATATGGATTAGTTTACCTTATTCGAAATGAAATTCCCTACAAAATGCACATCATGAATTTCCAATAGCATGAAAAAAGTTTTTTTCAAAAATTGACAGTACCGGCCCCTGCAATTTTATTTCGACAGATTTATGGAAATTTCTCCGTCTATGAACAAATGACAGAAATATGGATTAGTTTACCTTATTCGAAATGAAATTCCCTACAAAATGCACATTATGAATTTCCAATAGCATGAAAAAAGTTTTTTTCAAAAATTGACAGTACCCTTAGGATTTTGAAACATGAAAATTTGGACCGATTTATGGAAATTTCTCCGTCTATGATAACAAATGACAGAAATATGGATTAGTTTACCTTATTCGAAATGAAATTCCCTACAAAATGCACATTATGAATTTCCAATAGCATGAAAAAAGTTTTTTTCAAAAATTGACAGTACCGGCCCTTAGGATTTTGAAACATGAAAATTTGGACCGATTTATGGAAATTTCTCCGTCTATGATAACAAATGACAGAAATATGGATTAGTTTACCTTATTCGAAATGAAATTCCCTACAAAATGCACATCATGAATTGCCAATAGCATGAAAAAAGTTTTTTTCAAAAATTGACAGTACCGGCCCTTAGGATTTTGAAACATGAAAATTTGGACCGATTTATGGAAATTTCTCCATCTATGAACAAATGACAGAAATATGGATTAGTTTACCTTATTCGAAATGAAATTCCCTACAAAATGCACATAATGAATTTCCAATACCATGAAAAAAGTTTTTTTCAAAAATTGACAGTACCGGCCCTTAGGATTTTGAAACATGAAAATTTGGACCGATTTATGGAAATTTCTCCATCTATGAACAAATGACAGAAATATGGATTAGTTTACCTTATTCGAAATGAAATTCCCTACAAAATGCACATTATGAATTTCCAATAGCATGAAAAAAGTTTTTTTCAAAAATAGACAGTACCGGCCCTTGCAATTTCATTTGGACAGATTTATGGAAATTTCTCCGTCTATGAACAAATGACAGAAATATGGATTAGTTTACCTTATTCGAAATGAAATTCCCTACAAAATGCACATCATGAATTTCCAATAGCATGAAAAAAGTTTTTTTCAAAAATTGACAGTACCGGCCCTTGCAATTTTATTTGGACAGATTTATGGAAATTTCTCCGTCTATGAAGAAATGACAGAAATATGGATTAGTTTACCTTATTCGAAATGAAATTTCCTACAAAATGCACATTATTAATTTCCAATAGCATGAAAAATGTTTTTTTCAAAAATTGACAGTACCAGCCCTTGCAATTTTATTTCGACAGATTTATGGAAATTTCTCCGTCTATGCACAAATGACAGAAATATGGATTAGTTTACCTTATTCGAAATGAAATTCCCTACAAAATGCACATCATGAATTTCCAATAGCATGAAAAAAGTTTTTTTCAAAAATTGACAGTACAGCAGGCCCTTGCAATTTTATTTCGACAGATTTATGGAAATTTCTCCGTCTATGAAGAAATGACAGAAATATGGATTAGTTTACCTTATTCGAAATGAAACTCCCTACAAAATGCACATAATGAATTTCCAATACCATGAAAAAAGTTTTTTTCAAAAATTGACAGTACCGGCGCTTGCAATTTCATTTGGACAGATTTATGGAAATTTCTCCGTCTATGAACAAATGACAGAAATATGGATTAGTTTATCCCTTTCGAAATGAAATTCCCTACAAAATGCACATCATGAATTTCCAATAGCATGAAAAAAGTTTTTTTCAAAAATTGACAGTACAGGCCCTTGCAATTTTATTTCGACAGATTTATGGAAATTTCTCCGTCTATGAAGAAATGACAGAAATATGGATTAGTTTATTACCTTATTCGAAATGAAATTCCCTACAAAATGCACATTATTAATTTCCAATAGCATGAAAAAAGTTTTTTTCAAAAATTGACAGTACCGGCCCTTGCAATTTTATTTGGACAGATTTATGGAAATTTCTCCGTCTATGAAGAAATGACAGAAATATGGATTAGTTTATCTTATTCGAAATGAAATTCCCTACAAAATGCACATTATTAATTTCCAATAGCATGAAAAAAGTTTTTTTCAAAAATTGACAGTACCGGCCCTTGCAATTTTATTTCGACAGATTTATGGAAATTTCTCCGTCTATGAAGAAATGACAGAAATATGGATTAGTTTACCTTATTCGAAATGAAATTCCCTACAAAATGCACATTATGAATTTCCAATAGCATGAAAAAAGTTTTTTTCAAAAATTGACAGTACCGGCCCTTAGGATTTTGAAACATGAAAATTTGGACCGATTTATGGAAATTTCTCCATCTATGAACAAATGACAGAAATATGGATTAGTTTACCTTATTCGAAATGAAATTCCCTACAAAATGAACATAATGAATTTCCAATACCATGAAAAAAGTTTTTTTCAAAAATTGACAGTACCAGCCCTTGCAATTTTATTTCGACAGATTTATGGAAATTTCTCCGTCTATGAACAAATGACAGAAATATGGATTAGTTTACCTTATTCGAAATGAAATTCCCTACAAAATGCACATCATGAATTTCCAATAGCATGAAAAAAGTTTTTTTCAAAAATTGACAGTACAGCAGGCTTTTGCAATTTCATTTGGACCGATTTATGGAAATTTCTCCGTCTATGAACAAATGACAGAAATATGGATTAGTTTATCTTATTCGAAATGAAATTCCCTACAAAATGCACATCATGAATTTCCAATAGCATGAAAAAAGTTTTTTTCAAAAATTGACAGTCCCGGCCCTTAGGATTTTGAAACATGAAAATTTGGACCGATTTATGGAAATTTCTCCATCTATGAAAAAATGACAGAAATATGGATTAGTTTACCTTATTCGAAATGAAATTCCCTACAAAATGCACATTATGAATTTCCAATAGCATGAAAAATGTTTTTTTCAAAAATTGACAGTACCGGCCCTTGCAATTTCATTTGGACAGATTTATGGAAATTTCTCCGTCTATGAACAAATGACAGAAATATGGATTAGTTTACCTTATTCGAAATGAAATTCCCTACAAAATGCACATCATGAATTTCCAATAGCATGAAAAAAGTTTTTTTCAAAAATTGACAGTACCGGCCCTTGCAATTTCATTTGGACAGATTTATGGAAATTTCTCCGTCTATGAACAAATGACAGAAATATGGATTAGTTTACCTTATTCGAAATGAAATTCCCTACAAAATGCACGTTATGAATTTCCAATAGCATGAAAAAAGTTTTTTTCAAAAATTGGCAGTACCCTTAGGATTTTGAAACATGAAAATTTGGACCGATTTATGGAAATTTCTCCGTCTATGATAACAAATGACAGAAATATGGATTAGTTTACCTTATTCGAAATGAAATTCCCTACAAAATGCACATTATTAATTTCCAATAGCATGAAAAAAGTTTTTTTCAAAAATTGACAGTACCGGCCCTTGCAATTTCATTTGGACAGATTTATGGAAATTTCTCCGTCTATGAACAAATGACAGAAATATGGATTAGTTTACCTTATTCGAAATGAAATTCCCTACAAAATGCACATCATGAATTTCCAATAGCATGAAAAAAGTTTTTTTCAAAAATTGACAGTACCGGCCCTTGCAATTTCATTTGGACAGATTTATGGAAATTTCTCCGTCTATGAACAAATGACAGAAATATGGATTAGTTTACCTTATTCGAAATGAAATTCCCTACAAAATGCACGTTATGAATTTCCAATAGCATGAAAAAAGTTTTTTTCAAAAATTGACAGTACCCTTAGGATTTTGAAACATGAAAATTTGGACCGATTTATGGAAATTTCTCTGTCTATGAACAAATGACAGAAATATGGATTAGTTTACCTTATTCGAAATGAAATTCCCTACAAAATGCACATAATGAATTTCCAATACCATGAAAAAAGTTTTTTTCAAAAATTGACAGTACCGGCCCTTGCAATTTCATTTGGACAGATTTATGGAAATTTCTCCGTCTATGAACAAATGACAGAAATATGGATTAGTTTACCTTATTCGAAATGAAATTCCCTACAAAATGCACGTTATGAATTTCCAATAGCATGAAAAAAGTTTTTTTCAAAAATTGGCAGTACCCTTAGGATTTTGAAACATGAAAATTTGGACCGATTTATGGAAATTTCTCCGTCTATGATAACAAATGACAGAAATATGGATTAGTTTACCTTATTCGAAATGAAATTCCCTACAAAATGCACATTATTAATTTCCAATAGCATGAAAAAAGTTTTTTTCAAAAATTGACAGTACCGGCCCTTAGGATTTTGAAACATGAAAATTTGGACCGATTTATGGAAATTTCTCCGTCTATGAACAAATGACAGAAATATGGATTAGTTTACGTTATTCGAAATGAAATTCCCTACAAAATGCACATTATGAATTTCCAATAGCATGAAAAAAGTTTTTTTCAAAAATTGACAGTACCGGCCCTTAGGATTTTGAAACATGAAAATTTGGACCGATTTATGGAAATTTCTCCGTCTATGAACAAATGACAGAAATATGGATTAGTTTACCTTATTCGAAATGAAATTCCCTACAAAATGCACATCATGAATTTCCAATAGCATGAAAAAAGTTTTTTTCAAAAATTGACAGTACCGGCCCCTGCAATTTTATTTCGACAGATTTATGGAAATTTCTCCGTCTATGAACAAATGACAGAAATATGGATTAGTTTACCTTATTCGAAATGAAATTCCCTACAAAATGCACATTATGAATTTCCAATAGCATGAAAAAAGTTTTTTTCAAAAATTGACAGTACCCTTAGGATTTTGAAACATGAAAATTTGGACCGATTTATGGAAATTTCTCCGTCTATGATAACAAATGACAGAAATATGGATTAGTTTACCTTATTCGAAATGAAATTCCCTACAAAATGCACATTATGAATTTCCAATAGCATGAAAAAAGTTTTTTTCAAAAATTGACAGTACCGGCCCTTAGGATTTTGAAACATGAAAATTTGGACCGATTTATGGAAATTTCTCCGTCTATGATAACAAATGACAGAAATATGGATTAGTTTACCTTATTCGAAATGAAATTCCCTACAAAATGCACATCATGAATTGCCAATAGCATGAAAAAAGTTTTTTTCAAAAATTGACAGTACCGGCCCTTAGGATTTTGAAACATGAAAATTTGGACCGATTTATGGAAATTTCTCCATCTATGAACAAATGACAGAAATATGGATTAGTTTACCTTATTCGAAATGAAATTCCCTACAAAATGCACATAATGAATTTCCAATACCATGAAAAAAGTTTTTTTCAAAAATTGACAGTACCGGCCCTTAGGATTTTGAAACATGAAAATTTGGACCGATTTATGGAAATTTCTCCATCTATGAACAAATGACAGAAATATGGATTAGTTTACCTTATTCGAAATGAAATTCCCTACAAAATGCACATTATGAATTTCCAATAGCATGAAAAAAGTTTTTTTCAAAAATAGACAGTACCGGCCCTTGCAATTTCATTTGGACAGATTTATGGAAATTTCTCCGTCTATGAACAAATGACAGAAATATGGATTAGTTTACCTTATTCGAAATGAAATTCCCTACAAAATGCACATCATGAATTTCCAATAGCATGAAAAAAGTTTTTTTCAAAAATTGACAGTACCGGCCCTTGCAATTTTATTTGGACAGATTTATGGAAATTTCTCCGTCTATGAAGAAATGACAGAAATATGGATTAGTTTACCTTATTCGAAATGAAATTTCCTACAAAATGCACATTATTAATTTCCAATAGCATGAAAAATGTTTTTTTCAAAAATTGACAGTACCAGCCCTTGCAATTTTATTTCGACAGATTTATGGAAATTTCTCCGTCTATGCACAAATGACAGAAATATGGATTAGTTTACCTTATTCGAAATGAAATTCCCTACAAAATGCACATCATGAATTTCCAATAGCATGAAAAAAGTTTTTTTCAAAAATTGACAGTACAGCAGGCCCTTGCAATTTTATTTCGACAGATTTATGGAAATTTCTCCGTCTATGAAGAAATGACAGAAATATGGATTAGTTTACCTTATTCGAAATGAAACTCCCTACAAAATGCACATAATGAATTTCCAATACCATGAAAAAAGTTTTTTTCAAAAATTGACAGTACCGGCGCTTGCAATTTCATTTGGACAGATTTATGGAAATTTCTCCGTCTATGAACAAATGACAGAAATATGGATTAGTTTACCTTATTCGAAATGAAATTCCCTACAAAATGCACATTATGAATTTCCAATAGCATGAAAAAAGTTTTTTTCAAAAATTGACAGTACCGGCCCTTGCAATTTTATTTCGACAGATTTATGGAAATTTCTCCGTCTATGAACAAATGACAGAAATATGGATTAGTTTATCCCTTTCGAAATGAAATTCCCTACAAAATGCACATCATGAATTTCCAATAGCATGAAAAAAGTTTTTTTCAAAAATTGACAGTACAGGCCCTTGCAATTTTATTTCGACAGATTTATGGAAATTTCTCCGTCTATGAAGAAATGACAGAAATATGGATTAGTTTATTACCTTATTCGAAATGAAATTCCCTACAAAATGCACATTATTAATTTCCAATAGCATGAAAAAAGTTTTTTTCAAAAATTGACAGTACCGGCCCTTGCAATTTTATTTGGACAGATTTATGGAAATTTCTCCATCTATGAACAAATGACAGAAATATGGATTAGTTTACCTTATTCGAAATGAAATTCCCTACAAAATGAACATAATGAATTTCCAATACCATGAAAAAAGTTTTTTTCAAAAATTGACAGTACCAGCCCTTGCAATTTTATTTCGACAGATTTATGGAAATTTCTCCGTCTATGAACAAATGACAGAAATATGGATTAGTTTACCTTATTCGAAATGAAATTCCCTACAAAATGCACATCATGAATTTCCAATAGCATGAAAAAAGTTTTTTTCAAAAATTGACAGTACAGCAGGCTTTTGCAATTTCATTTGGACCGATTTATGGAAATTTCTCCGTCTATGAACAAATGACAGAAATATGGATTAGTTTACCTTATTCGAAATGAAATTCCCTACAAAATGCACATCATGAATTTCCAATAGCATGAAAAAAGTTTTTTTCAAAAATTGACAGTACCGGCCCTTGCAATTTTATTTGGACAGATTTATGGAAATTTCTCCGTCTATGAAGAAATGACAGAAATATGGATTAGTTTACCTTATTCGAAATGAAATTTCCTACAAAATGCACATTATTAATTTCCAATAGCATGAAAAATGTTTTTTTCAAAAATTGACAGTACCAGCCCTTGCAATTTTATTTCGACAGATTTATGGAAATTTCTCCATCTATGAACAAATGACAGAAATATGGATTAGTTTACCTTATTCGAAATGAAATTCCCTACAAAATGCACATTATGAATTTCCAATAGCATGAAAAATGTTTTTTTCAAAAATTGACAGTACAGCAGGCCCTTGCAATTTTATTTCGACAGATTTATGGAAATTTCTCCGTCTATGAAGAAATGACAGAAATATGGATTAGTTTACCTTATTCGAAATGAAATTCCCTACAAAATGCACATTATGAATTTCCAATAGCATGAAAAAAGTTTTTTTCAAAAATTGACAGTACCGGCCCTTAGGATTTTGAAACATGAAAATTTGGACCGATTTATGGAAATTTCTCTGTCTATGAACAAATGACAGAAATATGGATTAGTTTACCTTATTCGAAATGAAATTCCCTACAAAATGCACATAATGAATTTCCAATACCATGAAAAAAGTTTTTTTCAAAAATTGACAGTACCGGCCCTTGCAATTTCATTTGGACAGATTTATGGAAATTTCTCCGTCTATGAACAAATGACAGAAATATGGATTAGTTTACCTTATTCGAAATGAAATTCCCTACAAAATGCACGTTATGAATTTCCAATAGCATGAAAAAAGTTTTTTTCAAAAATTGGCAGTACCCTTAGGATTTTGAAACATGAAAATTTGGACCGATTTATGGAAATTTCTCCGTCTATGATAACAAATGACAGAAATATGGATTAGTTTACCTTATTCGAAATGAAATTCCCTACAAAATGCACATTATTAATTTCCAATAGCATGAAAAAAGTTTTTTTCAAAAATTGACAGTACCGGCCCTTAGGATTTTGAAACATGAAAATTTGGACCGATTTATGGAAATTTCTCCGTCTATGAACAAATGACAGAAATATGGATTAGTTTACGTTATTCGAAATGAAATTCCCTACAAAATGCACATTATGAATTTCCAATAGCATGAAAAAAGTTTTTTTCAAAAATTGACAGTACCGGCCCTTAGGATTTTGAAACATGAAAATTTGGACCGATTTATGGAAATTTCTCCGTCTATGAACAAATGACAGAAATATGGATTAGTTTACCTTATTCGAAATGAAATTCCCTACAAAATGCACATCATGAATTTCCAATAGCATGAAAAAAGTTTTTTTCAAAAATTGACAGTACCGGCCCCTGCAATTTTATTTCGACAGATTTATGGAAATTTCTCCGTCTATGAACAAATGACAGAAATATGGATTAGTTTACCTTATTCGAAATGAAATTCCCTACAAAATGCACATTATGAATTTCCAATAGCATGAAAAAAGTTTTTTTCAAAAATTGACAGTACCCTTAGGATTTTGAAACATGAAAATTTGGACCGATTTATGGAAATTTCTCCGTCTATGATAACAAATGACAGAAATATGGATTAGTTTACCTTATTCGAAATGAAATTCCCTACAAAATGCACATTATGAATTTCCAATAGCATGAAAAAAGTTTTTTTCAAAAATTGACAGTACCGGCCCTTAGGATTTTGAAACATGAAAATTTGGACCGATTTATGGAAATTTCTCCGTCTATGATAACAAATGACAGAAATATGGATTAGTTTACCTTATTCGAAATGAAATTCCCTACAAAATGCACATCATGAATTGCCAATAGCATGAAAAAAGTTTTTTTCAAAAATTGACAGTACCGGCCCTTAGGATTTTGAAACATGAAAATTTGGACCGATTTATGGAAATTTCTCCATCTATGAACAAATGACAGAAATATGGATTAGTTTACCTTATTCGAAATGAAATTCCCTACAAAATGCACATAATGAATTTCCAATACCATGAAAAAAGTTTTTTTCAAAAATTGACAGTACCGGCCCTTGCAATTTTATTTCGACAGATTTATGGAAATTTCTCCGTCTATGAAGAAATGACAGAAATATGGATTAGTTTATTACCTTATTCGAAATGAAATTCCCTACAAAATGCACATTATGAATTTCCAATAGCATGAAAAAAGTTTTTTTCAAAAATAGACAGTACCGGCCCTTGCAATTTCATTTGGACAGATTTATGGAAATTTCTCCGTCTATGAACAAATGACAGAAATATGGATTAGTTTACCTTATTCGAAATGAAATTCCCTACAAAATGCACATCATGAATTTCCAATAGCATGAAAAAAGTTTTTTTCAAAAATTGACAGTACCGGCCCTTGCAATTTTATTTGGACAGATTTATGGAAATTTCTCCGTCTATGAAGAAATGACAGAAATATGGATTAGTTTACCTTATTCGAAATGAAATTTCCTACAAAATGCACATTATTAATTTCCAATAGCATGAAAAATGTTTTTTTCAAAAATTGACAGTACCAGCCCTTGCAATTTTATTTCGACAGATTTATGGAAATTTCTCCGTCTATGCACAAATGACAGAAATATGGATTAGTTTACCTTATTCGAAATGAAATTCCCTACAAAATGCACATCATGAATTTCCAATAGCATGAAAAAAGTTTTTTTCAAAAATTGACAGTACAGCAGGCCCTTGCAATTTTATTTCGACAGATTTATGGAAATTTCTCCGTCTATGAAGAAATGACAGAAATATGGATTAGTTTACCTTATTCGAAATGAAACTCCCTACAAAATGCACATAATGAATTTCCAATACCATGAAAAAAGTTTTTTTCAAAAATTGACAGTACCGGCGCTTGCAATTTCATTTGGACAGATTTATGGAAATTTCTCCGTCTATGAACAAATGACAGAAATATGGATTAGTTTACCTTATTCGAAATGAAATTCCCTACAAAATGCACATTATGAATTTCCAATAGCATGAAAAAAGTTTTTTTCAAAAATTGACAGTACCGGCCCTTGCAATTTTATTTCGACAGATTTATGGAAATTTCTCCGTCTATGAACAAATGACAGAAATATGGATTAGTTTATCCCTTTCGAAATGAAATTCCCTACAAAATGCACATCATGAATTTCCAATAGCATGAAAAAAGTTTTTTTCAAAAATTGACAGTACAGGCCCTTGCAATTTTATTTCGACAGATTTATGGAAATTTCTCCGTCTATGAAGAAATGACAGAAATATGGATTAGTTTATTACCTTATTCGAAATGAAATTCCCTACAAAATGCACATTATTAATTTCCAATAGCATGAAAAAAGTTTTTTTCAAAAATTGACAGTACCGGCCCTTGCAATTTTATTTGGACAGATTTATGGAAATTTCTCCGTCTATGAAGAAATGACAGAAATATGGATTAGTTTATCTTATTCGAAATGAAATTCCCTACAAAATGCACATTATTAATTTCCAATAGCATGAAAAAAGTTTTTTTCAAAAATTGACAGTACCGGCCCTTGCAATTTTATTTCGACAGATTTATGGAAATTTCTCCGTCTATGAAGAAATGACAGAAATATGGATTAGTTTACCTTATTCGAAATGAAATTCCCTACAAAATGCACATTATGAATTTCCAATAGCATGAAAAAAGTTTTTTTCAAAAATTGACAGTACCGGCCCTTAGGATTTTGAAACATGAAAATTTGGACCGATTTATGGAAATTTCTCCATCTATGAACAAATGACAGAAATATGGATTAGTTTACCTTATTCGAAATGAAATTCCCTACAAAATGAACATAATGAATTTCCAATACCATGAAAAAAGTTTTTTTCAAAAATTGACAGTACCAGCCCTTGCAATTTTATTTCGACAGATTTATGGAAATTTCTCCGTCTATGAACAAATGACAGAAATATGGATTAGTTTACCTTATTCGAAATGAAATTCCCTACAAAATGCACATCATGAATTTCCAATAGCATGAAAAAAGTTTTTTTCAAAAATTGACAGTACAGCAGGCTTTTGCAATTTCATTTGGACCGATTTATGGAAATTTCTCCGTCTATGAACAAATGACAGAAATATGGATTAGTTTACCTTATTCGAAATGAAATTCCCTACAAAATGCACATCATGAATTTCCAATAGCATGAAAAAAGTTTTTTTCAAAAATTGACAGTACCGGCCCTTGCAATTTTATTTGGACAGATTTATGGAAATTTCTCCGTCTATGAAGAAATGACAGAAATATGGATTAGTTTACCTTATTCGAAATGAAATTTCCTACAAAATGCACATTATTAATTTCCAATAGCATGAAAAATGTTTTTTTCAAAAATTGACAGTACCAGCCCTTGCAATTTTATTTCGACAGATTTATGGAAATTTCTCCATCTATGAACAAATGACAGAAATATGGATTAGTTTACCTTATTCGAAATGAAATTCCCTACAAAATGCACATTATGAATTTCCAATAGCATGAAAAATGTTTTTTTCAAAAATTGACAGTACAGCAGGCCCTTGCAATTTTATTTCGACAGATTTATGGAAATTTCTCCGTCTATGAAGAAATGACAGAAATATGGATTAGTTTACCTTATTCGAAATGAAATTCCCTACAAAATGCACATTATGAATTTCCAATAGCATGAAAAAAGTTTTTTTCAAAAATTGACAGTACCGGCCCTTAGGATTTTGAAACATGAAAATTTGGACCGATTTATGGAAATTTCTCCGTCTATGAACAAATGACAGAAATATGGATTAGTTTACCTTATTCGAAATGAAACTCCCTACAAAATGCACATAATGAATTTCCAATACCATGAAAAAAGTTTTTTTCAAAAATTGACAGTAACGGCCCTTGCAATTTCATTTGGACAGATTTATGGAAATTTCTCCGTCTATGAACAAATGACAGAAATATGGATTAGTTTACCTTATTCGAAATGAAATTCCCTACAAAATGCACATTATTAATTTCCAATAGCATGAAAAAAGTTTTTTTCAAAAATTGACAGTACCGGCGCTTGCAATTTTATTTGGACAGATTTATGGAAATTTCTCCGTCTATGAAGAAATGACAGAAATATGGATTAGTTTACCTTATTCGAAATGAAATTCCCTACAAAATGCACATTATGAATTTCCAATAGCATGAAAAAAGTTTTTTTCAAAAATTGACAGTACCGGCCCTTAGGATTTTGAAACATGAAAATTTGGACCGATTTATGGAAATTTCTCCATCTATGAACAAATGACAGAAATATGGATTAGTTTACCTTATTCGAAATGAAATTCCCTACAAAATGCACATAATGAATTTCCAATACCATGAAAAAAGTTTTTTTCAAAAATTGACAGTACCGGCCCTTAGGATTTTGAAACATGAAAATTTGGACCGATTTATGGAAATTTCTCCATCTATGAACAAATCACAGAAATATGGATTAGTTTACCTTATTCGAAATGAAATTCCCTACAAAATGCACATTATGAATTTCCAATAGCATGAAAAATGTTTTTTTCAAAAATTGACAGTACAGCAGGCCCTTGCAATTTTATTTCGACAGATTTATGGAAATTTCTCCGTCTATGAAGAAATGACAGAAATATGGATTAGTTTACCTTATTCGAAATGAAACTCCCTACAAAATGCACATAATGAATTTCCAATACCATGAAAAAAGTTTTTTTCAAAAATTGACAGTACCGGCCCTTGCAATTTCATTTGGACAGATTTATGGAAATTTCTCCGTCTATGAACAAATGACAGAAATATGGATTAGTTTACCTTATTCGAAATGAAATTCCCTACAAAATGCACATAATGAATTTCCAATACCATGAAAAAAGTTTTTTTCAAAAATTGACAGTACCGGCCCTTGCAATTTCATTTGGACAGATTTATGGAAATTTCTCCGTCTATGAACAAATGACAGAAATATGGATTAGTTTACCTTATTCGAAATGAAATTCCCTACAAAATGCACATCATGAATTTCCAATACCATGAAAAAAGTTTTTTTCAAAAATTGACAGTACCGGCCCTTAGGATTTTGAAACATGAAAATTTGGACCGATTTATGGAAATTTCTCCGTCCATGAACAAATGACAGAAATATGGATTAGTTTACCTTATTCGAAATGAAATTCCCTACAAAATGCACATTATTAATTTCCAATAGCATGAAAAAAGTTTTTTTCAAAAATTGACAGTACCAGCCCTTGCAATTTTATTTCGACAGATTTATGGAAATTTCTCCGTCTATGAACAAATGACAGAAATATGGATTAGTTTACCTTATTCGAAATGAAATTCCCTACAAAATGCACATTATGAATTTCCAATAGCATGAAAAAAGTTTTTTTCAAAAATTGACAGTACCGGCCCTTGCAATTTTATTTGGACAGATTTATGGAAATTTCTCCGTCTATGAACAAATGACAGAAATATGGATTAGTTTACCTTATTCGAAATGAAATTCCCTACAAAATGCACATTATGAATTTCCAATAGCATGAAAAAAGTTTTTTTCAAAAATTGACAGTACCGGCCCTTGCAATTTTATTTCGATAGATTTATGGAAATTTCTCCGTCTATGAACAAATGACAGAAATATGGATTAGTTTACCTTATTCGAAATGAAATTCCCTACAAAATGCACATTATGAATTTCCTATAGCATGAAAAAAGTTTTTTTCAAAAATTGACAGTACCGGCCCTTAGGATTTTGAAACATGAAAATTTGGACCGATTTATGGAAATTTCTCCGTCCATGAACAAATGACAGAAATATGGATTAGTTTACCTTATTCGAAGTGAAATTCCCTAGAAAAAGCACATTATTAATTTCTAATAGCATGAAAAAAGTTTTTTTCAAAAATTGACAGTACCGGCCCTTACAATTTTATTTGGACAGATTTATGGAAATTTCTCCGTCTATGAACAAATGACAGAAATATGGATTAGTTTACCTTATTCGAAATGAAATTCCCTACAAAATGCACATTATGAATTTCCTATAGCATGAAAAAAGTTTTTTTCAAAAATTGACAGTACCAGCCCTTGCAATTTTATTTCGATAGATTTATGGAAATTTCTCCGACTATGAACAAATGACAGAAATATGGATTAGTTTACCTTATTCGAAATGAAATTCCCTACAAAATGCACATTATTAATTTCCAATAGCATGAAAAAAGTTTTTTTCAAAAATTGACAGTACCGGCCCTTGCAATTTTATTTGGACAGATTTATGGAAATTTCTCCGTCTATCAACCGGCCCTTGCAATTTTATTTGGACAGATTTATGGAACTTTCTCCGTCTATGAATGAATGACAGAAATATGGATTAGTTTACCTTATCCGAAATGAAATTCCCTACAAAATGCACATTATTAATTTCCAATAGCATGAAAAAAGTTTTTTTCAGAAATTGACAGTACCGGAAATTTGGAATATTTTATTGCAATTTTATTTGGACAGATTTATGGAAATTTCTCCGTCTATCAACAAATGACAGAAATATGGATTAGTTTACCTTATTCGAAATGAAATTCCCTACAAAATAGACATAATGAATTTCCAATAGCATGAAAAAAGTTTTTTTCAAAAATTGAAATTTTATTGCAATTTTATTTGGACAGATTTATGGAACTTTCTCCGTCTATGAACAAATGACAGAAATATGGATTAGTTTACCTTATTCGAAATGAAATTCCCTACAAAATGCACATTATGAATTTCCAATAGCATGAAAAAAGTTTTTTTCAAAAATTGACAGTACCGGCCCTTGCAATTTTATTTCGACAGATTTATGGAAATTTCTCCGTCTATGAATGAATGACAGAAATATGGATTAGTTTACCTTATTCGAAATGAAATTCTCTACAAAATGCACATTATGAATTTCCAATAGCATGAAAAAGTTTTTTTCAAAAATTGACAGTACCGGCCCTTAGGATTTTGAAACATGAAAATTTGGACCGATTTATGGAAATTTCTCCGTCTATGAACAAATGACAGAAATATGGATTAGTTTACCTTATTCGAAATGAAATTCCCTACAAAATGCACATTATGAATTTCCAATAGCATGAAAAAAGTTTTTTTCAAAAATTGACAGTACCGGCCCTTAGGATTTTGAAACATGAAAATTTGGACCGATTTATGGAAATTTCTCCGTCCATGAACAAATGACAGAAATATGGATTAGTTTACTTTATTCGAAATGAAATTCCCTACAAAATGCACATTATGAATTTCGAATAGCATGAAAAAAGTTTTTTTCAAAAATTGACAGTACCGGGGCCCTTGCAATTTTATTTGGACAGATTTATGGAACTTTCTCCGTCTATGAACAAATGACAGAAATATGGATTAGTTTACCTTATTCGAAATGAAATTCCCTACAAAATGCACATAATGAATTTCCAATACCATGAAAAAAAAATTTCAAAAATTGACAGTACCGGCCCTTGCAATTTTATTTGGACAGATTTATGGAAATTTCTCCGTCTATCAACAAATGACAGAAATATGGATTAGTTTACCTTATTCGAAATGAAATTCCCTACAAAATGGACATAATGAATTTCCAATAGCATGAAAAAAGTTTTTTTCAAAAATTGACAGTACCGGCCCTTGCAATTTTATTTCGACAGATTTATGGAAATTTCTCCGTCTATGAACAAATGACAGAAATATGGATTAGTTTACCTTATTCGAAATGAAATTCCCTACAAAATGCACATTATGAATTTCCAATAGCATGAAAAAAGTTTTTTTCAAAAATTGACAGTACCGGCCCTTAGGATTTTGAAACATGAAAATTTGGACCGATTTATGGAAATTTCTCCGTCCATGAACAAATGACAGAAATATGGATTAGTTTACCTTATTCGAAATGAAATTCCCTACAAAATGCACATTATGAATTTCCAATAGCATGAAAAAAGTTTTTTTCAAAAATTGACAGTACCGGCCCTTAGGATTTTGAAACATGAAAATTTGGACCGATTTATGGAAATTTCTCCGTCTATGAACAAATGACAGAAATATGGATTAGTTTACCTTATTCGAAATGAAATTCCCTACAAAATGCACATAATGAATTTCCAATACCATGAAAAAAAATTTTCAAAAATTGACAGTACCGGCCCTTGCAATTTTATTTTGACAGATTTATGGAAATTTCTCCGTCTATGAACAAATGAGAGAAATATGGATTAGTTTACCTTATTCGAAATGAAATTCCCTACAAAACGCACATTATGAATTTCCAATACCATGAAAAAAGTTTTTTTCAAAAATTGACAGTACCGGGGCCCTTGCAATTTTATTTCGACAGATTTATGGAAATTTCTCCGTCTATGAACAAATGACAGAAATATGGATTAGTTTACCTCATTCGAAATGAAATTCCCTACAAAATGCACATTATGAATTTCCAATAGCATGAAAAAAGTTTTTTTCAAAAATTGACAGTACCGGCCCTTGCAATTTTATTTCGACAGATTTATGGAAATTTCTCTGTCTATGAACAAATGACAGAAATATGGATTAGTTTACCTTATTCGAAATGAAATTCCCTAGAAAATGCACATTATGAATTTCCAATAGCATGAAAAAAGTTTTTTTCAAAAATTGACAGTACCGGCCCTTAGGATTTTGAAACATGAAAATTTGGACCGATTTATGGAAATTTCTCCGTCCATGAACAAATGACAGAAATATGGATTAGTTTACTTTATTCGAAATGAAATTCCCTACAAAATGCACATTATGAATTTCCAATAGCATGAAAAAAGTTTTTTTCAAAAATTGACAGTACCGGCCCTTGCAATTTTATTTCGACAGATTTATGGAAATTTCTCCGTCTATGAACAAATGACAGAAATATGGATTAGTTTACCTTATTCGAAATGAAATTCCCTAGAAAATGCACATTATGAATTTCCAATAGCATGAAAAACGTTTTTTTCAAAAATTGACAGTACCGGCCCTTAGGATTTTGAAACATGAAAATTTGGACCGATTTATGGAAATTTCTCCGTCTATGAACAAATGACAGAAATATGGATTAGTTTACCTTATTCGAAATGAAATTCCCTACAAAATGCACATAATGAATTTCCAATACCATGAAAAAAAATTTTCAAAAATTGACAGTACCGGCCCTTGCAATTTTATTTTGACAGATTTATGGAAATTTCTCCGTCTATGAACAAATGAGAGAAATATGGATTAGTTTACCTTATTCGAAATGAAATTCCCTACAAAATGCACATAATGAATTTCCAATACCATGAAAAAAAAATTTCAAAAATTGACAGTACCGGCCCTTGCAATTTTATTTTGACAGATTTATGGAAATTTCTCCGTCTATGAACAAATGAGAGAAATATGGATTAGTTTACCTTATTCGAAATGAAATTCCCTACAAAATGCACATAATGAATTTCCAATACCATGAAAAAAAATTTTCAAAAATTGACAGTACTGGCCCTTGCAATTTTATTTCGACAGATTTATGGAAATTTCTCCGTCTATGAACAAATGACAGAAATATGGATTAGTTTACCTTATTCGAAATGAAATTCCCTACAAAATGCACATTATGAATTTCCAATAGCATGAAAAAAGTTTTTTTCAAAAATTGACAGTACCGGCCCTTAGGATTTTGAAACATGAAAATTTGGACCGATTTATGGAAATTTCTCCGTCTATGAACAAATGACAGAAATATGGAATAGTTTACGTTATTCGAAATGAAATTCCCTACAAAATGCACATTATTAATTTCCAATAGCATGAAAAAAGTTTTTTTCAAAAATTGACAGTACCGGCCCTTGCAATTTTATTTCGACAG
Organism: Pholcus phalangioides; assembly: GCF_987345545.1. Lineage (NCBI taxonomy): Eukaryota > Metazoa > Arthropoda > Arachnida > Araneae > Pholcidae > Pholcus > Pholcus phalangioides. Next base: position 12,089,052 of record NW_028301613.1, read on the forward strand.
ATTTATGGAAATTTGTCCGTCTATGAGCAAATGACAGAAATATGGATTAGTTTACGTTATTCGAAATGAAATTTCCTACAAAATGCACATTATGAATTTCCAATAGCATGAAAAAAGTTTTTTTCTAAAATTGACAGTTAGGATTTTGAAACATGAAAATTAGGACAGATTTATGAAAATTTCTCCGTCTATGAACAAATGACAGAAATATGGACTAGTTTACCTTATTCGAAATGAAATTTCCTACAAAATGCACATTATGAATTTCCAATACCATGAAAAAAGTTTTTTTCAAAAATTGATAGTACCGGCCCATGCAATTTTATTTGGACAGATTTATGGAAATTTCTCCGTCTATGGACAAATCACAGAAATATGGATTAGTTTACCTTATTCGAAATGAAATTCCCTACAAAATGCACATTATGAATTTCCAATAGCATGAAAAAAGTTTTTTTCAAAAATTCACAGTACCAGCCCTTAGGATTTTGAAACATCAAAATTTGGACAGATTTATGGAAATTTCCTTGTCTATGAACGAATGGCAGAAATATGGATTAGTTTACCTTATTCGAAATGAAATTCCCTACAAAATGCACATTATTAATTCTCGATAGCATGAAAAATTTTACTTCTACAGTTAATTTAGTGTGAAAAAAAGCAAAATTATAAGGATGTAGTTCCGGGCTCACAAGTTGGAGCCTTGTCAGTCCCACAGTGGAGGTCATGCCCCTTCCTCGCGACTTATTAAAATAATTCCTACGCCTTTTCATCTCGGGTTTTGCACCCCTCCAAAGCAGACAGAAAACTTTCTTCGGCCAATGAAACTGTTTTTTACCTATCCATCTCGAATTTAGCACACCTATTGAACGGCGCCCTGTGTAGCCGCAATGGGTCGCATGACCAAGCGCCGCCCCTGTATTCTTATCACAATGGGCAAGTGTGCATTTTGGTTCCGTCAACCATGGCCCCCACAAGGGCGGAACTGACAGAGCTCTTGCCGTGGGGCCAGGGACAATTCTCATCATTTTTTGGCTTATTCACGCTATAAATTAACTATAGAAAATCCCGTGAGAAGTCTGACTGAGGGGCCTCACAAAAGATCCTAGCCTATGAGGCGCTGCTCTAGGATGAAGGGGAAGGGGGGGTGCCATCTAAGAGAGAGGAGAAATAAGAATTGTACTTCTTCTCAATGGGTCGGAAGAGCGCGTGAATGAGCTTTCGCCCTCTACATATATTTCTTCTCAATGGGTGCCCAGAATTTGTTCCAGAATAGCCAAATGAAGGCAAAGGAACAATTTGGCTTCTTACTTGGCCAGTCCCTGGAGTACCGAAACACCTTTGAAAAATATTTCTAAGTAAAAATAATCTCGCTACATATCTTTACAAGATAAGTGAAAAAGTTTCACAAAAATAAGTGCTGTTTCAAGGATTAAGTTATCTGGCATTATTAAGAATAGTAAGATAATTTTGAAATTAAACAAAAAATCTACTTTAAAAACGGGACGTATGGTCACACACATTTTGCACAGTAAACAATAAGATGTGCGGCTTTCTTCTGGGAAAAAAAAGCAGGTTCATCTCGAGGTCCCCTTCACTGGAGCCCTCGAAGCCTCTTGCCAGGATCGCCGCGCAGGGGCGACATGTAAGCTCGAGCCGCCCCTGCCCATAGCGTGCCGAAATGCATAAGAAATTTTTTAGTATTTCCTGGATTCCAACAATAATGACTCCAATAAATAAAATGTCTTATTTGTTGTCCTCTTATTAAAAAATTGTTCCTCAATAAATTTCATTTTATATTTTGGTGGACATGGGGGTGACAAGTTAAAACTCCGCACCGGGTGCCACCAGACCTTGCTACGCCACTGCTGAAGGGATTATAGAGAATCTCTATACGTAGTGGTAAAAGATGCTTTATTTGAAGACAAAGAATATGGGTGTCCGAAGCAAAATGTTCCATAAATTCGGGTGTACAAAGCTGGAAATTTTTAATGAATTTTCTTGATTTTATCGTCTTGTTTGAAAATTATAAGCCGTAAATGAGGAAGTTAAAAGGTATTATTTGTGAATACAGACATGTCATCAATTGGCAAAAGCTTATTATTTTTACAGTAGAGTTTCTTTCTATTTCAAGAGAGGATATAAGTTTGGTGTGTTATAAAAGTTTCTTTGAATTTCTAAAATCGTTCACAGACACGCAAATTAATTGTCAAGAATGTGAGTAATTGAAAGAAGAATGCTTAATGTCCCCTAAACAAATCGCTAAGTCTTCAAAGCGTATTCGTAAACACCAAAAGTTGCTAAAGTGAGCGGAGCTCAGCTGTGGACACTTGAGTTTCCAGCAATGGTTCCCAACCTTTTCAGTGCATACGCCAAGCAGGTCAAGGGTACAGACTAAACAAGGTACGGAGCGAAACGAGCAGAGACCACAGAAAGCCCACTTGAGGTTCCCTCATGGATTGAAACAAAGTCCCTTTGGTCAGGTCCAGTGCCGGCTGGTAAGTACGGAGCTGATATAAATAAAGTACGAGCCAAGCAGAGCCAACTGAAGGCCCCTCATGAATCTGCCGGCAAATAAATGGGATACCAAAAGAGACCACAAAGGGCCCACCTGGGGGTCCCTCACTGATATAAACGAAGCTCGTATAACCGGTGCCAGTGATGGTACGCAAAATATGAATAGATAACAAAACTATCCTGTGCTACACTGAAACCGAAACTATCTTATCATGGAACCTGCAAAAGAGCCAAAGGCTGCGCCGTGTAGGTTCACCTTTTTTTCTGATAGTATGTGGTCCTTTAAAGTTTGAGCGGTCGCATACATTTTTCGCAAGTGCAGTGTGACCCTTTACGGGTAATGGACTGGAATTGTGTGTGTCCGCAGGACATGCTTTATTGATAACTGCTTTGTTTTTGTGTGTCGGTGTTTGTATTAATTTTTTTCTTCAAATATTCAAGGTGCAACGTCCCTTATGGGAGTTACTTGCCCGGTTCGAAATATCCAGCAATAAAGTGGCAAACGACAAGTGGAAAATGATTAGAAACAAACTTTCGCATGAAATATTATTATTTATTCAATTATATGGGTTAGTTAATTTTAACAATGGATTAGTATATCTTGGAGCCCTCTATTCGACGTTAGCAGTAAAGATACTGGCTCACCAATTGATGATCAACAACAGTCAACCTGTGCAGCGATCGGACATCCGATGTTGTTAGCCTTTCCGTAAATACCAGAGGAGTTTTCTCAGTTGAGAACCGGAACACCTTGATCAGTTCCTGGGGGCCTCTCGGTTGAGGGCCGGACCACCTTGCTCAGCTCCGGGGGGTCTCTTGGTTGAGGGCCGAACCACCTTGATCAGCTCCAGGGGGCCTCTCGGTTGAGGGCCGAACCACCTTGATCAGCTCCGGGGGCCTCTCGGTTGAGGGCCGGACCACCTCGATCAGCAATGAAGAACTTTGACTGTGAAGATTGTTTTATATTTTGATTCCGGACCTGCCGGAAAACGGATTCAAATAATGTAGATTATTGCATTTTAACAATTCAGCCTAAGGCCAATAGATACGGTAGTAAGACGGTGAACCGTCCTACTAGAGGGCTTCAGTTGAACAGAACAAGATTAGACGAACGCAATGTGAGAGACAAAGAGGGAGGAATTTATACTCCCCTTTTACAAGAAGTTTGGGACCACATGTCCTCGCATGGCCTTTTCGCCTCAACAAAATTATCGAATTTGCATATTCATGCGTCACTATTATAAACATTACAATTTAATTACATTGGAATCTGGCAACATGACATAATCCGGAGAGCTGATCAGACTCTCCCGATTATGTAAACATTACTAACATAACAATATGAAATGAATTGTTCCGACGGAGGTCTGCAGCCCCCCGCCGAAAATAAGTGAGTACAACACTATTTTCGTATCCGCACAACGAGACTTGCAACAACTCCCCCGGGAAGTTCTTCGATAAAAATAATTTAAACTGGGCTAAGCCTCGCCCAACTATACATATATTGGATCAAACCCCTCCACGAAAATAGCGGCATCGTCGTCATGAGGGGAATTAATTTATGTGGGACATCAGTAGCCCGACCTCTGGCCCGTTCTCGTTCGACAGCCGAAAGACCCCACCCGCCGACTGCCGAACTAATCGAACACTCTGGCCCTTACCGGTTCGCCAGTGGGTCCTCGGGTGGTTTCCGGTAACTGAGAGGTCCCTGGGGTCTAAAATAAGAAGGAATTTCCCACATAACGACAAGACCACCATTAACGTAGAGGGATCGGATCCCGATACGTTACATTCCCCCTCACCACGGAAGAATTTTTCCCAAAAAAAAAAAATTCTATAGGTTAAAAAAAGTTAATTTACAGAAATACTTGCAAAAACTATGTTAACATATCACCTGGTATATTAAACTTCCCACTAAAGGAAAAGTTATCGACAGCCAAATCAGTATCCCGATTTTGTAAGTATCGCGAAATTTCAACACTGCTTCTGAATTTTGTCCCTTCGGGAGAGTAATAATAGACGTCAATACGAGGTTCTTTTTTCCTCTTAACGAGAACCCTTTGCCACCCTCTCTGAATCGGAACCAAAAACTTAGAGTAACCTACGGAAGATTTAATGAAATTCGTTTTCACCATCTTAGGAGTGGTGTCCTCCTCGGGATTTTGCCGGTTAAAGGACGTACTAGAGTTAGTGCAATTAGCACTATTTAAGGGCGTTTGTGAAACATGATGTCGACTCGGATTACTGGAAGTGTGTTGTACAAGGACCTCTCTACTCTCAGGTGACTGCGGGACAGGCTCAAGAACGATTTGGTCACTACTAACGAATTTTTTCAAGTCACAAGCATTGACTTTATAGACATTATCATTGGATAAATCCACTATCAGGTAGACAATAGGTGAAATTTTTTCCAGGACTCTACACGGGCCGTCCCATCGTGGTTTCAACTTCGCCATAACATTGCCTTGCGCACTAGAACGGAAATGCGTTCTCCTTAATACCAAATCATCCTGATTAAAGGTGTGCAATAATCTTTTTTTGTCATAATATCTTTTTTGTCTCCTTTGTTGTTTTTTGACATTTTCCTTAACTTGCTTAAGTAAGTTTTCGGGCAAACTCACCCTTTCCCAAACCGGTATGTCCATAGCCCAGTCAAATGGTAAAACTAATTCTCTACCAAGAAACAATTTAGCTGGCGACTGACCCGTAGTTTCCGAGGGAACCGACCTAATAGCAAGACCAAAAAAGGTTAAATTTTTGTCCCAGTCTTTATGTTTATCACCAACATAACAGGAGATCATCTGTTTAATTGTCTTATTAAATCTCTCGGTAAGGTTTGATTGAGGATGATAGGGGGTTGTGAACCTTTGCTTGACCTGGAGAACTTTACAAGTTTCCCTCATAAGGTTTGATATAAAACAAGAACCATTATCGGAAACTAATCTTTTTGGAAAGCCATATCTCATACAGTACTCATGAACAAACTTTTTAGCAACTGCACTTGTCGTAATTCGTCTTAGTGGAAATAACTCTACCCACTTTGTGAAATAATCGACGACGACTAACAGATGCACGTTCCCTCTGGAAGAAACGGGAAAGGGACCCATGGTGTCAATCCCAACCATTTCTCCTGGATGATCAACAGAGGTTGACACCATGCCTCCCCATCGCCTCGTATTGTCGAATTTGCATGTTTGGCATTTTTTACAGGACAGGACAAATTTTTTTATATCTTTACGCATACCGGGCCAGAACGCGCGTTGTCGGCATCGCTGAAGAGTTTTATTGACTCCCATGTGACCTGAAATGGGATGCATGTGCATTTCAGTCAAAAATTTCTCTCTACATGGTGGAGGAATTACTAGCAATTTTTTATTCCTGAATCTAAAAAACAATTTTTGATTTTCGAAAAGGTAATACAATTTTTTCATCAATTTTTTGTCTTCCGACAGATTTATCATTAAAATACTGTATAATATCTTGGTAATTTTTTTTCTGTTGAACAATTAACTCAGGTAAATCCAAAAACGAGAACAAATATAATTTATTATCAATTTTTTCCTCGAAATCAGTTTCAGTGGTGACAACAGCGGGCATTCTGGACAGGGCATCAGGGGCCTGCATGGTCGAACCTTTTCTATATTCAAACTTTAAAGGATATTCCTGTAGTAATTGAGCCCATCGGCTTAACCTCCCCTTCAATTGTTTAGCCTCAAAATACCAGGCGACTGCCCTGTGATCCGTTACTATAGTAACAGGTTCTCCTGAAAACCAGGCTCGAAATTTATTACACGCCCATATAACAGAGAGTCCCTCCTGTTCTGTTACCGAATAATTTTTTTCTGCTGAATTCAAGGTACGACTGGCATAGGCTAACGGCTTTTCCCCGTCAGGCTCAACTTGCTGCAAAATGGCTCCAAGCCCAATTCCTGAGGCATCTGTGTAAATTTTTAAGGCACAATCTTTTTTTCTTGTGGTTAGAACGGGAGCACAAGACAAGAGATGTTTCAATTTTTCGAACGCCTGTTGGTGTATTTTGTCCCATTTGAACCTTTGCCCTTTTTTTGTCAGGCCGTAAAGGGGGTTAGCGACATCACCAAAATGGGGAACAAATTGCCGGTACCACCCGCAGAGTCCCAGAAAACGTTGCACCTGTTTTACTGTTTTAGGCCTAGAAAAACTCAAAATGGCGTCGGTTTGGTCCTGTTTTACGTGCCATCCTTCTTTGGTCAAACAGAGACCTAGATATTCCAAATTTTTTTTATAGAGATTACATTTGTCTGGCTTAAGAGTTAAGCCTGCTTTTTCCAAACACGAAAATACTGTTTTCAAGTTTTGTAAATGTTCCTCAAAATTCGAACTGTAAACGACAATGTCATCCAAATAAAAATCGGCACACTTACCGACTAAGTGGCCCAGGATTGTAGTCATCATGCGTTGGAACGTGGCCGGGGCATTGTTGAGTCCAAAGGGCATTACCTTAAATCGGTACATTCCAGAATCGGTTATGAATGCCGTTTTGTCCCGATCCTCTAGCCGCACTGGAACTTGCCAATACCCTGAGGCCAGATCGAACGTAGAGACGAATCGTGCGTCACCCACTCGTTGTAGAATTTGATCGATGAAAGGCAAAGGGTACCGATCGGGTGCCGTAATTTTATTCACCTTTTTATAGTCGACGACAAATCGCCAATCACCAGTTTTCTTTTTGATTAAAAAACACGGGGAAGCCCAGTTTGTGGAGGCAGGCTCAATGACGTCATCACAGAGCATCTGTTGCACCTGCTCTTCTACTAATTGTTTTTTCCATCGCGGAAGAGAAAAAGGGGATCGAAAAACCGGTTTTCCGTCAGTCACGATCTTATGCTCAGCAACGTGAGTTCTACCGGGAGTGTTTCTGAACAAATTCGGAAATTGTTTTAACAATTCAAACAACCTTTTTTTCTGATCGGAATCAAATTCCGATTTACTTACTAAATTTTGCATTTTTACCTGATCGACATCTCCTTTATACGACAACAATCCTCCTTTAAGTTCAAAGTTTTTGAAGTCAACTATAATTTCAGTTTTACTCAAAATATCACTGCCGATCAAGATCCCAAATGGGACCCTGGCGAGCACTATCAGATCTGTGTGCACGACACTGTTTCGTATCTCCACTTGGGCCCGAAGAATCCCCACAGGCTGACAGTACTCACCGGATGCCAACTGAAATCTATCACCGTGATAGGGTCTAACTTGATTAGTGGGTGAACCAACCTGCCGAGCCAGATCGAAACTGATCGCTGAACAATCGGCACCGGTATCAATTTTTGCTGTCAAAATCTTGTTGTTAACTCTCACAACTGGATTAAGAAAACTAAATTTTTTACTAGGGGTCTTTTTACCCATGGATACACTACCCCTTCTCATGTATCCCAGGTCTAGTTTCCCTGATTCCCATTTGATTTACAATTTTTTACAATATGGCCGATTTGACCACAACCAAAACAGGTAACTTGTCGAAAAAATTTATTTGTCCTAAAAGGCCGTCTTGAAGGTTGTACTACATTTTGTGTAGGTCCCACACAATTTTTTCTAACTTCAGGTTGAAATTTCTCAACACAATTTTCACAAGATTCAAAATTTTTACGAGATTCAATTTGAACATTTTCACGCGTTGCAAGAAATTGATCTAACATTACAAATAATTGTTGCAAAGAATTAGGCTTCCTAACTTCCAAAAATGTTCTCACATTATAGGGTAATTGTGACATTATAAGTTCAATTTTGTCCGACTCCGGAACGGTTAAATCGAACGACTGAAAAAGATCTAACTTATGTAATACGAAATCAAGGTACGAGCCCGTCGAAAACTTTTCAGAGAATAAAGCACGAGCTAATTCAACCCTGGTATGATACCTTGAAAAGGTTTGTAATAACAAGCCCTTGAAACTTTCCCACGATTTATGGGGGCCCCATTTTTCCCATTCGTGCCTGCCTATCGTTTGCCACCAGGCCTGAGCACGACCTTCAAACGTGCTTACAACTAACTCTATCTTATTAGGAACACTGTAAAGATTAAAATACGATTCACATTTTAATAAAAAGCTTCTAACGTCTTCTCCACTACCTGAAAATATAAGACTACCAACACTGCGTTGGGTCAATGGAACCAAAGCATTTGCGGGATTTAAAGGTAATGCCGGGGGAAGTATTACATGCGTCTCGCTATAAGGATTTGACATTGTTGGATAAGTAAAGTTCATTTGTGAACCATTATTCGATTGTGAACCACTTGGTTCCGGTTCAATTTGTACACGAACATCATCACCTAAATTTCTAGGCGTACTATGATTATTAGAATTCATCTCTAAAATCAATGTTAAATATCAAAAAAAAATTTTTTTTAGCGAAAGTACTTTCCACCCGCGGTTTGCCACACTTACTGAGAACCGGCCGAGCCCCCAAAATTGCAACGTCCCTTATGGGAGTTACTTGCCCGGTTCGAAATATCCAGCAATAAAGTGGCAAACGACAAGTGGAAAATGATTAGAAACAAACTTTCGCATGAAATATTATTATTTATTCAATTATATGGGTTAGTTAATTTTAACAATGGATTAGTATATCTTGGAGCCCTCTATTCGACGTTAGCAGTAAAGATACTGGCTCACCAATTGATGATCAACAACAGTCAACCTGTGCAGCGATCGGACATCCGATGTTGTTAGCCTTTCCGTAAATACCAGAGGAGTTTTCTCAGTTGAGAACCGGAACACCTTGATCAGTTCCTGGGGGCCTCTCGGTTGAGGGCCGGACCACCTTGCTCAGCTCCGGGGGGTCTCTTGGTTGAGGGCCGAACCACCTTGATCAGCTCCAGGGGGCCTCTCGGTTGAGGGCCGAACCACCTTGATCAGCTCCGGGGGCCTCTCGGTTGAGGGCCGGACCACCTCGATCAGCAATGAAGAACTTTGACTGTGAAGATTGTTTTATATTTTGATTCCGGACCTGCCGGAAAACGGATTCAAATAATGTAGATTATTGCATTTTAACAATTCAGCCTAAGGCCAATAGATACGGTAGTAAGACGGTGAACCGTCCTACTAGAGGGCTTCAGTTGAACAGAACAAGATTAGACGAACGCAATGTGAGAGACAAAGAGGGAGGAATTTATACTCCCCTTTTACAAGAAGTTTGGGACCACATGTCCTCGCATGGCCTTTTCGCCTCAACAAAATTATCGAATTTGCATATTCATGCGTCACTATTATAAACATTACAATTTAATTACATTGGAATCTGGCAACATGACATAATCCGGAGAGCTGATCAGACTCTCCCGATTATGTAAACATTACTAACATAACAATATGAAATGAATTGTTCCGACGGAGGTCTGCAGCCCCCCGCCGAAAATAAGTGAGTACAACACTATTTTCGTATCCGCACAACGAGACTTGCAACAACTCCCCCGGGAAGTTCTTCGATAAAAATAATTTAAACTGGGCTAAGCCTCGCCCAACTATACATATATTGGATCAAACCCCTCCACGAAAATAGCGGCATCGTCGTCATGAGGGGAATTAATTTATGTGGGACATCAGTAGCCCGACCTCTGGCCCGTTCTCGTTCGACAGCCGAAAGACCCCACCCGCCGACTGCCGAACTAATCGAACACTCTGGCCCTTACCGGTTCGCCAGTGGGTCCTCGGGTGGTTTCCGGTAACTGAGAGGTCCCTGGGGTCTAAAATAAGAAGGAATTTCCCACATAACGACAAGACCACCATTAACGTAGAGGGATCGGATCCCGATACGTTACAAAGGATCGTCTCTATTAAACAAGGTTTCTGGTATACGAGGTAGCTCAGAATCGGTTTCCTCTGGTTGACCGAGATCCTTATTCTATTCATATTTATTTTGCGTAATTGTTATCAAAACGTCGCAGAGAGAAACGTTTAATACTTTCACAGGGTTAAAAAATACATTAATAAGGAAAATATCTACCTACTTTGACATGAAAAGCTGGAAAAAAATATTTATCGAATACAAATACAACGCCACAAGAGGCAAAATGTCCAACGAGGTGGCTGAGAAAAAGATGCCCATAGCAAATATGGATGTCATATATTTCAAAAATACATACGGATGTACTAAAATTTTTATTTGCATATATTGTTGTGTCCAGTTAACTGTGAGCCTTAATTTTTATCAAGCAAAAGGAAATTAAGTAGGATTCTCGGATCATTTTTAAATTCTTCATATGCTTTCGATATTCTGCTGTATTTTCATTTGCAAATTTTTCATTTATTTGTACTATTGCACTCTTGATACTGTTAATATAAATTTTTTTAGCTGGAAATGCACATCAGAATTAACGTGATCCTCACGTATATCTTTATGATCTGGCCAGGGAATTTGTTAGCTGTAGTAGAGATCCATGCCCGAGCCAGGATTCGAACCCAGACCTGCAAAGTCAGACGCTAGCTCCCTAAACACTCTACTGCCAGGCTGCTAAAGAGGCCTTACGTTTATAAATACAACAAATTATTCATTGCCCAAGAAACTTTTTTTATGTACGGTAGTTTTTGTGAGGGTAGCCGGAACAAATGTCCAAATTCATTGTCAAAAAAAACTAATTCATTAGTTGTAACATTAGTTACTACGAGCAATTTCTTAAATAAGTATGTGGCCTACTGAAAAAATTTATAATATGCATTAATATAAATTTTAATTAATTCACAACTTTTAATTAATTTTTATATTTTAAGCATGTTTGGCATCTGCGGACACTAGGTTGGGCCTCTCTTATCGGAACCTCACTTTAAAAAATCGCCCCCCCCCAACACATTACCCTGGATCCGCGCCTGCGTATGGTCAGGCGAAAATATATGTAAATGTTATGGTCTGTACAGAGAAATGACTCTCATACTTTGAGCAACACCAATCATTTTGGACTTGACCATGGCCGGTCAAATTGACCGGCCATGATGTTTATAGGTAGAATTAAAAATATATTGGTCAGTTTTGATTTTTGACAAACAACATTTGGACAGTATAATGCTCAACTACTTTCAGGAAAAGTCATAAAATTTTAAGATTCTAAAAAATAGGTTCATCATGAAACAGGAGCAAGGATTTCAAAAACGGTCAAAATGACCGGCCTGGTGCTTCTAGTGTTAAAACATGAAAATTAGAACAGATTTATGGAATTTTTTCCTCCTGCGAACAAATGGAATAAATATAGATTCGTTTTCCTTATTTGAAGTGAAATTCTCTACGAAATGCTCATTATCACTTTTTAATAGCTTGAAATAAAAATGTTTTGAAAAATTCACCATACTAGGCCTTAAAATTTTAAAACATGAAAATTCAAAGATATTTTTGGAACTTTCTCCTCTCAAGAACAAAAGACAGATATGGATTAGTTTTTCTTATTTGAAATGAACTTGTCTACAAATTGCACATCTGTTTATTTGGATAAACCACATCCAAAATAATACACATTTTTTGTATACTCTGATTACTAGCAAATTGAAGAAATCTCACCTTCATAAGCAAGCGGGCAATGGCATACATAGCTGTTCAACAAGTCTTCACACACACCATCGTTTATGCAAGGATTGGATATGCATTCATTAATCTCTGTTTCACAAAGTTCTCCTAGAAACAATTTTTTCAATTTTTTGTAATTCACAGCTACATAGATAATAATATCGAGCAATGTATAAAAAACATGATGGACATATTACCTGTGTATCCCTCTCTACAAACACAAGAGAATGAGTCTTCACCATCTATGCAAGAGGCATTATTTCGACAGGGCTCTTTCCTGCAATCATCGTAATTAGTTTGACAATTCAGGCCAGTGTAACCATTACGACAGTAACAGCGGTATAAGTCTGCCAGAATAGGAACACACAGCCCATGCACACATGGTTGACTGTAGCATGCTCCCAATGCATATCTAGCTTCTTGGGAATGGACTATATCATTCTGCAATGGCAATGTAACATAAAATAACTGAATCACAAACACAGTCCATGTTGGACATAGAATCATTCTTCAATTCCAATGGTTCTGTAACTCTGGATCTACATTATGAATGCCAGATAGCTCCACTCAGTTCCAAATTAGTAGAAAATGGCTGCTGTGAAATGGAAACAAAACCATAGATAGGCATCCTCTATCTGTCAATAGGGTCATTCCATGTCAAATCACCCAGCCATGACACCCATAGTCTCAGATTTCAATAATTTTTTTTTTATTTGTTGCATTTACCATCCTTATTAACCGTGTGAAATATTATTTGCATATCTCTAAAACTTTTTAAGAAAAAAAATGTTGAAATTTATCAAAAACTGATGCAGATGACTTTTCCGAGGCTCAATTTTTAAGCGGCATTGTTTGAGAAAATAAATCATAACTTTTTCAATTTTCAGTATGTATATTCAAGTGAAATTTTCACTAAAGTGTTCACAAAAACATACAAAATATGAATAAAAATAATTCATAAACTTACATTTGAAATTTACATGCAAAAAAATTATGTAAACTTTGTTTTTGTGGAATTTTTCGTTAGAAAAAATACAATTTTTCAAACGTATTTTTAGACCAGAGGCACAGCAGTTACCAAAACAACTTTTATTTTAAATTTCTCCTAAATATATGAAGTAAAATATTGGAGAAAAAAAATAATGGTTTTTTGACCGTTAATATGTTTATTCTGGCTCGCAACACAAAATTCATCGAAATAAGACTGGATCGTTCCGATTTCAAATCATTCAACTAGATACTGAAATGCAACCCATCATCCCGCATTCCAATCATTATTTTTTGTTTATTGCTTCTACCATGCTTGTTGACCATGCAAAGTTTCATGTACATATCTTAAAAAAATTTTGAGAAAAAAAATGTTTTCTAACCTCACACGAATGACGTCTCTTAGGCTAACCCCATTCAAGCAATATTATTTGTGAAAATATATCATAACTTTGCAGATTTTCAATACATTCAAATGAAATTTCTACTAAAATGCTCACAAGAAAATGCAGATTATGAATAGAAAAAATTTAAACCTCAGAGGAAAAAAGTCATTTAAATTTAATTTTTTTATTAATTTTTTTTTTTAACACAATTTTTTAAACACTTTTTTTTGGATGCACAGCATGAATTTTCATATTTTTTTTTAAATTTAATCCTATTAATATATTAAGAAGACTGTAGAAAAGTAAACATTACTTTGACAGTTAATACATTTGAGTAACAAAACACAATTGTACTTATATGACTACATTAATTATATTTGTACATTTTGACTTAATATAATGATTCATGCTTAGTAAAAAGAAATTTAAATTTTATTTTTCATGTACGTTTATACATTTATTACAGTATTCACTAAATTAAGTTTCATGAGTAGTTAATGCAATAATTCAAAACAATTAATAAATTTTAAAATGCTAGGATTAAAAGAATTCATGAAATAATTAGAAATGTTAATGTAATGTGCCAAATGGGAGTTGGTGAAAAAAAAGGTTTTCAGTGAATGAAATAATTTTTTAAATTAAACATTCATGTTCAGATTCTTAGAAGTGTTCAAATTAAAAATAATTAATTTCACTTTTAATTGATCTATAAATATTTCTTATGATGCAACAAAGATGAACTTTTGCAATCTGATATATTTTTGCATAAAGAATTATTTTGTATTTGATAAATCCAGATAATATTAATCATATATATATATAGATTAATTTTTGAAGTTTTTTAACATGCTTAATTATAAAGTTATTTTACCACAAGTGTTAAATTTTTTTAAAAATTACTTTGATTTTTACAGCATATATTTTAATAAACATACATTTAATGTATATGATAAATATGAAATGGTTATACTTGTGTGAAAAAAAATCTACATTATAATATCTAACATAAGCCTCTATATATTTTTCCCAAGAAATAATTTAAAATTGCTGATAAAAAGCCAGAATATGAGGCATTAAATAACAAAGAATTAAATAATGAGGCAGATGGAAGAGAGTAGAATTAAAAACATAATGTATATAATGCCTGGCGGTGATATATTAGATGTGATGTTTCTTGCTGTGATGATGATTGTAAAAAATAATAATAGCTTCTGTGAAGATATAAACTATGGCACACTGGTCTTTGTCCTTCAGAGGGCAGCTGCTGCTTCATTGGGAAAACTAAAACAAAAGTGTTAGAACTAAACTGCTCCCCCCCCCCCCTCCCCATCAAATGATGCAAGTCTCAATTATGATCTTGCTGAAGACAGAATGTGCTCCATAAAGTAGCCTACTCCAGGGTTAGCAAATTTTTCTTATGATAACACAATTCCCATTTGAGCTAAATATTTTATATCATCATTTTGGAATTCAAAGTAAAATGTCAGAAAAGACACTTGAAATTTGTTGGAAAAGTGTGAGTGTTGGAAAAGAAACTGGATCTGACTGTCATCAAAAGTGTAAAATCTGTTACCCATTACATCATTGGACCTATCGGACATCAATATTGAAGAGTGGAGCAAGTTCTGAACATTTATCTACTGTGTGTTTAAGCATCATAGAGCTTTTTTCTCAAAGTTTATGAAATATATCCGAAAGTATGCTTTAATCCTTTAAAATGTCATAAGAAAAAAATAACAAAAGGTTTAAGGATAGTAAACTTGTATTTTTCATGTATAAATGAAATAAATGGTTGTACAAAATCAATTCCAAAAATATGCCATGCCTGTAGG
Organism: Pholcus phalangioides; assembly: GCF_987345545.1. Taxonomy (NCBI): domain Eukaryota; kingdom Metazoa; phylum Arthropoda; class Arachnida; order Araneae; family Pholcidae; genus Pholcus; species Pholcus phalangioides. Next base: position 12,104,308 of record NW_028301613.1, read on the forward strand.
GACAGTGAATATAAACAACAATAAATTAGGTGAAGAAACTGAATACTGTGAAGAGATGAACAGTGATAGTAATGTAGAGAAGTAACTTGGAAAAATGTCAATTATTAAACAAGAAGCAATTGAAGAAATAAATTCATCTCTACAGAACATAGAAGAGTCACCAATTAAACTTCATAGGGTAGCTCCACAGTGCAAGTCAAACAATGCCAAAAGAAAAGTTGAATCTGCTTGCAACACTTTAAAATCAAATGTTTGTAAAGTTTTTGAAGAATTACCAGAAAATGAATCTCAAAGCACACTTAATGAAGGTATTAAACAAAAAGCAAATATGATTATTTTGATAAAGTTAATTAGAAATAAGACAATTTAACCATCACAACAAGGGGAAAACTCAAATTTTAACTCTGGCCCCTGCTTTAAGAAAGGGGAACAAGGAAAAAAATCTGAAGAGTTCAATGTCACTGAATATGCTGTGCGAAAAGCAGGAGAGCTTTTGTAAATGAAAAAGCAAAGGTGAGCCATTGCGTTTTTATTATAAAAAGAATCAAATTAAATTTCAACAATTTTTTTTGCCATCTAATTTTTTAATGCAAAGGTTTAAATTTTCTTTCCTAGTGATAATCTACATTTTTTTGTAAGCATTTTAGTGGAAATTTCATTTGAATGTATTGAAAATCTGCAAAGTTATGATATATTTTCACAAATAATATTGCTTGAATGGGGTTAGCCTAAGAGACGTCATTCGTGAGGTTAGAAAACATTTTTTTTCTCAAAAAGTTTTTAAGATATGTACATGAAACTTTGCATGGTCAACAAGCATGGTAGAAGCAATAAACATTAATTTCGATGAATTTTGTGTTGCGAGCCAGAATAAACATATTAGCGGTCAAAAAACCATTTTTTTTTTTCTCCAGTATTTTACTTCATATATTTAGGAGAAGTTTAAAATAAAAGTTGTTTTGGTAACTGCTGTGCCTCTGGTCTAAAAATACGTTTGAAAAATTTTATTTTTTCTAACGAAAAATTCCACAAAAACAAAGTTTACATAATTTTTTTTTGCATGTAAATTTCAAATGTAAGTGCATGAATTATTTTTATTCATATTTTGTATGTTTTTGTGAACACTTTAGTGAAAATTTCACTTGAATATACTGAAAATTGAAAAAGTTATGATTTATTTTCTAAAACAATGCCGCTTAAAAATTGAGCCTCGGAAAATTCATCTGCATCAGTTTTTGATAAATTTTAACATTTTTTTTCTCAAAAAGTTTTAGAGATATGCAAATAATATTTCACACGGTTAATAAGGATGGTAAATGCAACAAATAAAAAAAAAATCATTGAAATCTGGGACTATGGGTGTCATTTTGGCATTTTGCCGGGTGATTTGAAATGGAATGACCCAATACCAAGTTTTTTCTTTGCTGATTTATACACTAAACCTGAAATTTAAAAAAAAAACAAAAAAAACCACTGAACAAGACTGCTGCAGGCATCATAAATATTACAGTGTGGGGATTTTGGGCAGTCTATCACAAATAAATGAACAAACTTAATTTTTCACTTGCATGAATGACAGACATCTTCAGGAGTCAAGTAATCGAGTGAAACAATATAGAAGGATTATTTTGTATGTCTCTAACCAGGCATGAATTGCTTCGTCAAATCTAGCTGGACATGCATAAATGTAGGAATCATTTTCAATGACACATCACTTTATACTGCAGGGTGATCCTATGATCCCCCCCCCCCCCCCGTGTACGTCTCTGATCCCACCAATATGCGTTAGGATTCAGAGGGGCAGAGCTGATGACGAAATTTTGCTGACAAGGGGGAAGGGGTCAAAAACGGTTTAAAATTTGCTTACGTAATACTTGAACAGCCCCTAGACTGATTTTTCTCGTATTATTTGGCTCTTGGGAGGGGTGATTGTCCCTAATCAGAATTTTTTGCAAGATTTACGTATAATCAAAGTACACTCCAAGTTGGCAAAGTTTTTCATTGCCACCATGTGATACTTGACTTTAAGTTACTTGTGTACTTCAAGGCACAAATGTGAGCCGATCTCCCTATTAATATATGACATCACATATATCTCTGTGATGTCATGCCAGACTGAGGCCAGTCAAAAGAATTACAAGTCATTTTTAATACATTCAATCATGTTATATTTCCTCACCACATGCAAAGGGTATGGGTTTAGAGGGTTGTTCGCAAATCGCAAACGTGGGGATACAGAGTACGGTATAACATGTGCCAAGAAGGTTGCAGGTGGATCTGGTGCTCTGTGCACTGGACGAGAAGGGGGCACTTGATAATTCTATTAAAACTATTGTAACAGGAAAAATAAGCTATAACTGCCTTATCCCATTAAAAAAAAAAGTTAAAATACATAAATATCACAAAAATTTTGGGGTGAACCTCAAAATTGCTGCAGAAATAGAGGAAGAAAAAAGATTTTTTTCAAACTTACCTCTATGATTTTTTCCCTCCTCCTTAACAGTTCCAATTATTTATTCAGGCAAATTATTTTTATGGGGGGCCACCCCTACAAGCGAAGAGTAAAAGACATACTTTCTAGAAGTACCAACCCACCAATTTACATTAAAATCACTGTCAAAAACTGCAATCAGATTATGCGCCCCCCCCCCTGCACTTGAGTCTGCTGTCATTCCCCGGTGGGCCCAAGCATTAAGACAGCACTAGCAGGGTCAGCAGGATTGAAAAGCACGGCCACACAGGCCAGCAATACAGAATAAAAATACTATGATTACATTTTGACTTCTTAACAAAGTAAAACGTAATAACTGAAATCTCTGTCGAAGACTGGAAACCCTTAATATTCAGACATTAAACCCTGCCCCCCCCCCCCACCAAGAGGTGGACCTGATTTCCCAGGCACTGTAACAACGGGGGGCGCTGAACTCTTTTTTTAATCAACTATTAAAAATTATCCGGGTGGGGGGGGGGAATGTGTGCTTACTCTAGCTGAAAAAGTATCCAGTTGTAGCCCTGGGTAGATTCTCTAGCCGTAACAACATTTCTACTATGGTTCCTTGCATGCATATATTGTAGAGCAGTAGTCCTGGAGGGAAGGTACACTTATAAGTTTTTCACTGCGCAAGGGCAACCCCATCTATAGCAAAAAGCCTCCGCATGAAGCTTGTGACGTCACTGAAGAAGGTCATCTCACCTATAGCCATTGGATATACTACAAAAAGGGGAGTAAAGATGGTGCATGCATCGGTCTGCTATATCCAATGGATATAGGTAAGGTGACCATGTTCTGTGATGTCACGAGCTTCTCGTGGATACCTTCTGCTATAGATGGTGTTAGCTGGGCACTATTGCCCAAATGTATTGCAGAATTTTTCTTATTACAACGAAACAGTTGTTTAATAATCATTCTTGGGTGCCAGCGAAGACTTGGGAAAAACCAAATTTAGAGGGCTGCAAAATAATTAGCTGCGTGATGCTCCTTAACCGGTCAGCTGTCCAATAGATTTTTTCCCCCTTTTTTAATAGTTTGAAGCTAATAAAATGAATTTCCCTGATTAAAAATGTTCATGAATATATTTAAACTGACTTTATGTTCTCAACTGTTTTTTTTTAAATCAACGAAAAAATTATAATTAAAATAATTACTAATTAATTTTCAAAAATTGAAATTATATTAAAAATCAGCGAGAAGGCGTGTAACCACCTTACTGGAGCCCCAGAGCCAAGTGAGTCTTTTTGAGACTCTACCTGGCTTAAAATGCTTGCCTGCAAACCCCAAAGCAGAATGTACCAAAATCTTCGACGGACGTCACAGAACAATTACTGCGCTACTGCAGAACAATTTGGAAGAATTTCAAGAAAAAGTGCAAAAAAACACTATTACATGTTTGGGGATTTTTACCGCAGAACATTTCGTCAGCTGAGAGCTTGTCGCAGAACAGTGATAAACATTCTGCTTTGGGGCCTGCAAATTTACATGCTCACTCACGAAAATTTCTATCAGATCTCATTTTTGTGAGGCGTCTTCTTCTCTTATGCGTTAAGACGGCACTAGGATTTGGTTTTTTAAAAAACCATCAAACATTGTTCGGGCAAACATGGCATTGCTTATAAATTATTTGAAAGACTAACCCTGTTGTTTTCCACTTCCTCTAAAAAATAAAACTGAAATAGTGGCAAAAAAAAAAAAAAGATTTCCCACAAATTATACAGCTGAAATACAGCTTTATAAGTAAATTATTATACAGCACCTCAATCCTCGCTGAAGCGACCCAAGACCCAGCAAAATTTCCGATTGAGAGCTCTTTGTTTGAAGTTTTGAAGAGAGCAGAAAACACGCTGCTGCGTGAATGGATGAATGGTCCGTCCTCGTTACTATGTCAACAGCAGACGACAACACCGGGAGGCTCATTTCAGACGTCTTTGACTTATTTTTTATTCATTTATCTTATTTATTATCTTTTCTTTTTTTTTCTTTTTGGATGATCAATGGCGTTTAGGTTCAATGACAAGATAACCCTTTTCAATCTTTACTTTTGGCTGTTTAGTCTCCTAACTTCCGGGTTCGACTGGTGATTTGGCGTGAACAGGAATGCTTGATTTGCCAGAACTCAAAAACTATTGCACGCTGTTCATTTGAAAATATAGATATCAGCATTGATGTGTGAGTGTGTGCAACAGAGCCGCAACTAGATGCTTGGTCACCCAGGGCAAGGGTGCATTTTGACGCCCCATTGTAATGTTGAAGGAGATGTTTCAGAATGAAATTTTCACCCTTCGGGTCCAGTGCCCGGGCACGAGACCCACCTGCTCTCCCCCAGTTGCGGCCCTGGTGTGCAACATATTTGAACAAACGCTTCGGTGGTCAATTCTCCTTGAACTTGATCAGCGACAACTTTATTTTTGTGATTAAGCCTATATATTATTTATACTATCAGCGTGATAACTTTATTTTCGCGCCAATCGAAAACCCTGGAATCCACGGTTTACGGAAATTTCGCCGACTGACCGGGTGGGTGGGTGAATTACCATATCAGAAGTGACGTATTAACGCATGGGCCCACCCAGGCACGGTGCATGGGCCTCATGTGCAGAGGAACCTCATAATGGTGAGATCTGGTCACGTTTTTCGAGATTAAACACTTGAATTGGTAAGCAGGCATTTCTAGTCAGATGGGAGCCTCATAAAAATCTATTTGCTGGGGGCCCATGACACTTTTAACCCCCAGTAGCACACCGATATGGGACGACGTAGAGATTTCCATACCGTTCGATGTCGTAACCAATATCCTTCGACGTAGAAATGGCATACATTTGTCGACGTTGTCCGACATAGAGCAATTTGGACTATTTCAAAAGAGACTATCATACAAGATATTCTCTTACGAAACGAAACGCTGTAAATATGAGAGTACATAGACGTCCAAAGGAATTTCACGGGGGGGGGGGGGGGGGATTTAAGTTTTTTCCTGCGAAATAACACTATAGTCTCGGCTTGAGGAGGGGTTAGAACCCCAAAAAACCCCTTTGTGTAGGCCAATGCGAGAGTAAAACTATTTTAGAGAAAAAAGATGATTTTTGGCGTTTGCATTTTTACTACATTTATCAGTTGTGTTGGGCCCTCCTCACACGGGGAAACTTAAGTCCGGCAACTGATAAGAGAAACCCTTTAAAGAAAACCAGCATGCATATCACTATAGAAGCCCTCACATGAGGAAATTGGCGTATTGGCGACGAAATATCGAACTTAATTCATATTAAGTTCATTTTAATCACTAGGCGACTGGCATGCTAGTCGCCGCCAGCTTTTGTTGAAGAAATTGCCTGCAGCATTCCTTCATATTTTCGTCATGCGAGTTTGGACTCAAATTGAAAAGCAATCCAGAGTATATATATAATAAATTATCAGTTGAAAGGATATAATGAAATTTCGACAGAATTTCAGCATACAGGTAAATACACGATTTCTTTATTTAAATTGATATTATTTTGAAATTATAATGAAATAGGGTCGTTGGAAAAACTGTGGGTGCTCGTCTTTAGCTTGATATCGGAAATTTTAATTTCTGAATCAATTCTGGGGTGCTCTGATCCATGTCACAAATTACCGTGGGTGATTGAGCACCCCTGGCTCTGACGCCACTGAATAAAATGGTAAACCAGGACTGTGTCATTTCAACTTTTTCCGGGGGGGGGGGCAAAGAACATACTCACTGTACGTATATATACCATTTCTAGTGTATCTTTTGAAAGCCCAAAATAGCCCCTGATCCCACAGATGACGGATCTGTGGTAAGCACATGGGCCCACCCGAGAACTCCCCCCCGGGGGATTTCAAAAGATGGGGCGTCACGAAAATTAGACCTGGTAAAAAATTTCAGGAATAACCAAATGAAGGTTTTTAATAACTGGTTGTTGCGAAGATATATTTTGGAAAGAGAGAAAATTCAACTTATACAAGGATGACGTCACTCTCCGCTACCATACGAAGGTTTTATAAAACCTTCGCCATCTGGTGGCAGTGTCAGCAGTTGTGAGCTTTTCCTGAGTCGGGTCCGGCCGTCCATGTACGGTCCCTTTCAGTGTACACGAGCTCCTAGGAAAGATTGAGAGATTCGGTGCCTCTGTAGTCTAGTGGTCTAGGCGTTTACTCGGAAAGTGAAAGGACGTGGGTTCGATTCCCCGCAGGGGCAGTTGGATTTTTCTTTTTCCAAAATATATCTTCGCAACAGCTAGTTGTTAAAAACCTTCGTATGGTAGCGGAGAGTGACGTCATCCTTGTATAACCAAATGAATTTAATTAGGGTAATTTAAGTAGGGCTTCAGAAAAAAAAATACATGGCTGGGGCCCATGATCCTCTTAAGACGGCCCTGGACATAGGCGTACGCAGAATTTTCTAGAGGAGGGTTTTGTTGTTTTTTTTCCCTTCTGAGGGGGTTTACTTTTTTCCCTGCAAAATAACACTATAATCTTGGCTCAAGGGGAGGGGGGGGGGCGTACGCCGATGGCCCTGGATAAGCACCTCCCACACACCTCTGAAAAATGTTTTAAAGGCGAGGGACAGAGCCTGGGTCGTGTCTGGTTTGTCGGATAAGCACATCCAGAAAATTTCAAAATACGGTCTACTTTCACATGTACCTAAACAAGCACATGTTCCATAGGGATGGTCCCTGATTTTCTTCCTTGATTGGAATTTCTGTAATCTAGGTCACGTACACGCACATCTGTGTGTGGGAGTATTCGGGGAAAATCATTCCCTGAAACAAACAATTCATGTTGCTTGTCTCTAGTTTTGCCTACAGCTTGTTTTTTGCCTCTCGGAACCGTAGCTTTCGTCGACTACTTAAAATCCTTATGTGACAATATTTTAACTAATAAACAATAAAAATATAATAATAAATCCAACATATACAGTATACACGTACTGAAAGGCACATTTATAGAGGAAAAACAAATTTTAATTACGAATTTTTTCCCATTGAAATCACTCAAAAAATTATATAAATTATTTTATTGTCATTTTAAAATGATATCAATTTAAATAATGAAATTGTTTATTTACCTGTGAGCTGAAATTCTGTAGTAATTTAACTTTTATAATATATAGAAACTATTTTACTTATTTCTTTGTAACGATTTTTATTTAAATAAATAAATTTCGATTTTTCCTATCCCGATTAACAAGATAGTACTGGAAGATAAGAAGTAGAACTATAGACTGCTGTTTTTTTACTCAGTTTCCCCCGGGCTTTGAATATTTTTTTAGTAGCGCCGTGTGAGGGAGAACGTGCAACTCAACTCTCAAGTTTAAGCAACTCGAGCTCGAGTTTAGTTTCCTCGTGTGAGGAGGGCCTTACTGTGTAAGACGGGTACTACATATGATTGACCAGTTGAAGAGGTGAGTGACCGTATGAGTGGAGAAGTGAGTCTGAGTGACCAATTGAAGGGGGTGCGTGGTCGCATGAGAGACCAAGTGAGTTTGGTCACTCACATGGCTACTCATGTGGTCACCCACATACTCACTTGGCTACTCATGTGGTCACTCATACACAGGAGCGAATCTAGAGCTCGCTGTTGGGAAAGGTGATTTTACAAATCACTGAAAAAAAAAAAAATTAGTCTCAACATGCTGTGACCATATGTGCCGCATTTTCCGTGTTACTTTCCCGTTTTTCTGTATTTCTCCGTTCCGAATTTTTTGAAAAATATCACGGTTTTACCCGATTTTTAGTCGAAGTTTTTTTGAATTTGTTGTTGCAATATTATGTATTAATATAATTTTATGAATTATCGCTTTACCCCCTCCCCTTACCATAGATAAATACTGCTCTCATATGGTCACTCGCATAATCACTGGGTCACTCACAGATTCAGGGCAGGCGAAATGTATCGGGCACAAAACACCAGGGGCGAAATTTCCTGATCCCAGGGGGGGGGGGCAGCCACATCCATATTTCCTAGTTTTGACAACCCTTTATCAACCATATTAATTAACCGTCAGATCATATTCAATTTTTTGCGCGTAATTTTTCGTGGTTTTTCTCATTTCCCGTCCTATTGATCATTGCATATTACATTGATTTATGCCATAAATTGCTTTTTTTTTGTTTTTGAGTAATTGTGTGTGTGTTCTTTGTCAGCCATAAAGCTTGGCACAAAAAGAAGTCGTTGGAGCTGACCACGCTTGTGGAGAAATTAACTGCTTTGGTTAGAAATTCAACCCTTACAGCGGATTATTTCACTTCCTTAAGACCCCCTCCCTTACTTCGGCAATGACAACTCCAGTAGCACACCGACATAGTACAATATCTGGACGCTATTGTTATATACCGGAATATCAGATGTCATAACTACGATATAGAGCAATCTCGTCCTATATGGTGCAAATTATTAATGACACTAATTGATCAAGACTTTAATTTTTCAGTCGAATATGTATTTGATCCCATGTGAATGGTCTTTGTTTCAAAGGATGTTATGAGGGGGGGGGGTCGATTCGATTGGCTCATGTACGAGAAAAACAACAATTTAAAATAAAATACATTAAATCAATAATTACCCTCACACTGGTTCAGAGTTAGAGTTGTTTTAATATCAGAGATTTTAGGCCACATGATTAAAAACAATTTTGAATGCATAGTAAGATTAAAGAATCGAAATTAAGGGCTCTTAAAAATTAAACTAACAATTTCACATACCAGATCTGGTTGTAATAATAACAGGAGGGTACATCGGAATTAAGATCATAGAGGTGAGGATCCGAATCGTTTGACACCAAGGAAAGTCCAGTGGGACGGGCGACTCCAGGTGTGCCATATTTCTCGAGGAGGAAGCCATGTGCGAAGATGTTCTTGTAGATCGTAGTCGAACCACTGGGGCATTATCATCTGCTTGGAAAGCGTGGACATACCGCATGGTGCAGTCATCTCCTTCCATCGTGACGGCAATTGGATATCCATTCTACTCAACTTTATTCAGTTCATTTGAGTAGGGTGTTCACACATTTCCATATCTTATTTCTTTCCTTCAGGGTAGCATTCCGCTTTGTTTTTACATTTTAGAATTATAGAGTATATATGGCTCCCTTATCACTACATCTCAATTACCAGAATCGAGGTAAAGACGACCTCGCTCGATCACTGCAGGGACCAGAAGACCGAACAACTTGTATTTTACTCTCTACCCGCTACTAAAATCTCCCTACAGCGCAATGCTTATTGTTCTCAATGAAAAAACAGTCCCAGAATCCTTTGCGTTATGTTCAGCAAAGGTTACCTCAATAACTATCTTATTGCTTGAAGGTTTGTCGCCAAGATGCATTATGCTGTCATCCTTTAAAACAGAATTAGATTGGTAAAATATGACAAATTAAGATTATATTAACGATTTCGCTTTTGTTTTGTCTGCTCGCGTGATACAATATTACTATAATATATAATTTAATAGTAATATAACATAATGATCACAATAATTATATATAATACCACAGCGCAAAAAAAAAAGTTTCCGTCTACTTTATTAGTAAATACACCTGTAGACCGAACTTCGTTCGGCGCGGTAATTCGGCCGTTAAAGGGAGCCCCTGCCCCGGAATGAAAATATCAACTCTGTTTTCACCACAACCAGAAACATGGCAAAACTGATAAGTTCAAACAGAATATTCCAAAAAACCGGCCACGGGCAATACTATACCGGAGGAAAAAAAAAAGTTGAATTTGATCCGAGTCCACAACCTACGATACGAGAGCCCCTTTCGTTAACCACTACACCACTGGTAAATATATTGTTCAATGTAGTCAGGTAATATGTTGGCGCCAACCAACAGTCGCCGCTAAGCGCCAATTTTTAAGCAACCTCGTTCATGCATTGCGCTGTAGGGAGAAGCTACTCTTCCCCTGCTCGTTCTTCAGAACAGGTTTTTCTTTGCGCCAACACAGCCTCTTGGCGACGGTGTGTCGGTTTGTTGGCGGGGAACGTGGGTGACTTCACAACAAGGACAACTTGAAACAATAAAAAGAATTGGAAGAGATTCCCTTTTAACTACCCAAAACCCTATAAGCCCCCTACAAATGTCCGTACGTCAGGTCTTGCATGAAGATTTAGGAGAGGAGCGGGGGGGGGGGCAGATGGATACTTGAGGTCCATTTGATGGAAGTAACAGCTAATGCGCAACGGTATTTAACCTCTACAAGAATGCGGACCACTTCACTGTTTTCAAAACGTGTCATGGACCACTCAAGTGATCTGTTATGTACCGCGGATCACTCAAGTGATCGGTAGATATGCCGTGGGTTACTTGATTACTTGAGTGCTATGGAACTGTGCCGCGGATTA